>NC_047098.1:3385669-3686535 GCF_902459505.1 Geotrypetes seraphini
ATATCTGCCTGCTGTCCCTGGATAAGACCTTTTACGGTAAGTAACTGTGCTTTATCCCAGGACAAGAAGGCAGCATATATTCTCACATGTGGGTGACCTCCAAGCTAACAGAAATGGGATGGTGGGAGAGTTGGCCTTTTAGGAAAATAAATTTTGTAACACTGCTTGGCTGAAGCGCCCATCCCTTTTGAAATAAGATTCCAGGCAACAATGTGAAGTGAAGGTATGAACCGAGGACCAAGGAGCAGCTTTGCAGATTTCATCTTTGGAAATAGAATGAAGAAAAGCTACTGAAGCTGCCATAGTTTGAACTTTATGGGCTGTGACCTGACTCTCCAGTTGCTGCCCAGCCTGAGCATAACAGAAAAGATGTAAGCAGCCAACCAATTGGAAATCGTTCTCTTGGAGTCAGGATGTCCCAACTTGTTAGGATCAAAAGAGACAAAAAGCTGGGGAGATGATCTATGTGATTTAGTCCTTTGCAAATACTAAGCCAATGCTCGTTTGCAGTCGAGTATAAAGTCGTTTCCCCAGGATGAGAATGAGGCTTAGGAAAAAATACTGGAAGAACAATTGATTGACTGAGATGGTATTCAGTGATGACCTTTGGTAATAACTTTGGATGAGTGCACAGCACCACCTTGTCATGGTGGAACACTGTAAATGGTGGATCCGTCACTAAAGCTCACTCACTCTGCGAGGAGAAGTTAGAGAAATAGGAAAACCACTTTCCAGGTGAGATATTTGAGATGAGCCAAAGTCATTGGTTCAAAAGGAGGCTTCATCAATCTAGCAAGTACCACATTAAGATCCCATTGAAAAGTCCTTTCATGAATCTGGAAACCACAGAATGAGCAGTGAGAGATTTTCCATCCACTGGTTGATGAAAAGCAGCAATTACACTGAGATGGACTCTAATGGAAGTGGATTTGAGGCCAGAGTGCAACAAAAGCATGAGATAATCCAAAACTGAAGAAACAGAGGTGGATTTTGGATCTTGGTGGTGAAGTATGTACCAGGCAGAAAAACGGGTACATTTCTGAGTATAGCATTGCCGTGTGGCCGGTTTTCTGGAAGCATCCAAGATGTCTCTGACAGGCTGAGAAAATTGTAGATCAGCTGAATTCAGCCCAAGAGATACCAAGCTGTCAGATGCAAAGACTGAAGGTTGGGGTGCAGAAGATGACTGTGTCTCTGCATGAGAAGAGATGGTAAAACTGGCAGAGGTAATGGCTCCTTGATACTGAGTTGAAGTGGAAAGGAGAACCATAGTTGTCTGGACAAACCAAGGAGCTATCAGAATCATGGTGGCAGCTTGAAGAATGGTCTGAAATTTGGCAGCTAAAATTTAATGCTACGAAATGCAAGGTCATGCATTTGGGCTGAAAAAACCACAGGGAACAGTACAGTTTAGGGGGTGAAAAACTTATGTGCACGACAGAAGAGCGGGACTTGGGTGTGATTGTATGTGATGATCTTAAGGTGGCCACAGGTTGAAAAGGTGATGGCGAAAGCTAGAAGGATGCTAGGTTGCATAAGGAGAGGTATGACCAGTAGGAAAAAGGAGGTATTGATGCCCCTGTATAAGACTTTGGTGAGACCTCATTTAGAATATTGTGTACAATTCTGGAGGTCACACCTTCAAAAAGATATAAAAAGGATGGAGTCAGTCTAGAGAAAGGCTACCAAAATGGTGCATGGTCTTCACCATAAGGCATATGGGGACAGACTTAAAGATCTCAATCTGTATACTTTGGAGGAAAGGCGGGAGAGGGGAGATTTGATAGAGACATTTGTAATGTAAATGAGTCGAATCTCATTCATGTGAAAGGAAATTCTGCAATGAGAGGGCATAGGATGAAGTTAAGAGGCGATAGGCTCCGGAGTAATCTAAGACAATACTTTTTTCCTGAAAGGGTGGTAGGTGCATGGAACAGTCTCCCAGAAGAGGTGATGGAGACAATGACTGTGTCTGAATTCAAAAAGGCCTGGAATAAGCACATGGGATCTCTTGGAGAGAAAAAGAGAAGAGGAATGCGCATCACCCAAATCAAACAGGCTTTCGTATTAACCATTCCACGGAACTATCTCTCGTCGGTCTCACCACTATCATTTATTACTACCATGATCACCGTAAATCTGTTCTTCTCATATCCTTTGACCTCTCAGCAGCCTTCGACACAATCGATCACATCCATTGCCTCAAAAACAGTGGAATTTCAGGTCATGCCCTCCTCTGGTTCTCATCCTATTTTATAGATCGGAACTTCAAAGTTCACTCTAATGGTTCTTCTTCTTCTCCAATCACCCAAACCTATGTTGTCCTGCAAGGTTCTATTCTCTCTCCCCTGCTTTTTAATTTTTTTTATTTATTTATTGAATTTTCTATAACGTTCTCCCAGGGGACGGTTTTACATGCATTTATTCAGGTACTCAAGCAGTTTTCCCTGTCTGTCCCGGCGGGCTCACAATGTAGAAGATGCTAAATAGCTTTGAGAGCATTGAAAAATGCTCTGAGTTTTAACAGATTTATATGATGGCATCAATCTCTGACGAACCAGAGGCCTTGAGTGCTTAGGCAATCCAGGTGAGCTCGTCAAGCATAGGTTGACGAATCCATGTTGAGAACTTTCTGATGAGGTGGTATGTGGAATAGAGAGCTGCACGGGAACGGGGACGACGGGAATCCCGCGGGTTCCCCCTTCGGGTCACGGGGATCCTGTGAGGACGCCCCCTAGGGTCGCGGGGATCCCGTGGGGACGCCTCCGAGGGTCGCAGGGTTCCTGCGGGGCTGGATGTACTCAGTCGCGCGGCTCTTCTTCTCCCTACCTTCTCTGCTTGCAGCACAGAGCCGAACGGAAGTCTTCCCGACGTCAGCGCTGACATCGGAGGGGAGGGAGGGCTTAAACAAAGCCCTCCCTCCCTCCCTCCGACGTCAGCGCTGACGTCGGGAAGACTTCCATTTGGCTCTGTGCTGCAGGCAGTGCAGGTAAGGAGGAGAGTAGCCTCGCGGTTCGAGTGGCTACCAAGGGAAGGGGGCGGTCCGCCCCGCCCCACCACACCCCGCCCCGGTTGCAGCACAGCCGGCCAGGTCCCCTTACTTTTGTGGCACTTCCCCGACCGACCGACAACAGCCCCGGTCCGACAATCCTCCCTGCCCTGTAGCCGCGAATCTAAATTATCTTCTTACAGCAGCTGTAATAAGGTAATTTAGATTCGCGGTTAAGGGCAGGGAGGTTTGTCGGACCGGGGCTGTTGTCGGTCGGTCGGGGAAGTGCCACAAAAGTAAGGGGACCTGGCCGGCTGTGCTGCACCCGGGGCGGTAGAGAAGGAGGGGGGAGAAGGACGCTGAAAGGCCATGGGGAAGACGGGAGAGGGGGGGAAGGACTCTGAAAGCACTTGAAGACAGAGGAGGAAGAAGGACGCTGAAAGCACATGGGGAATACAAAGGGGTGGAGAAGGATGCTGAAAGGCCATGGGAAGGGCGGGGGAGGGGAAGGACTCTGAAAGCACTTGTGGAAGACAGAGGGGGGATAAGGATGCTGAAAGCACATGGGGAAGACAAAGGGGTGGAGAAGGACGCTGAAAGGACATGGGGAAGACAGAGAGGGAGAAGGACGCTGAAAGGACATGGGGAAGCAGAGGGGAGAGAAGGACACTGAAAGCACATGTGGAAGACAGAGGGGGGAGATGGACGCTGACAGGACATGGGGAAGATGGGGGGAGAAGGACGCTGAAAGGAAATGGGGAAGAGAGTGTAGGGAGAAGACACTGGCAGGGAAGAAGACAGATGCCAGACTATGGGGGGAGCGGAGAGAAGAAGATGGGTGCCAGACCAATTTGGAAGGGGGAAGAAAGGGAGAGGCACAGTAACAGAGCAAATGGAAGATGCAGAAGGAAGAGAGACAGTGGATGGAAGGAATTGAATGAGAACATGAGGAAAGCAGAAACCAGGCAACAAAGGTAGGAAAAGAATTATATTTCTTTTTTTTTATTTTGCTTCAGGATAAAGTAGTATATTAGTTGTGTTGATAAAAATTTATAAACATTAGAGGCTCTGGTAGAAACCTGTTTGCAAAGTATGTATTCTTCCCAATTAATATTTTCAAATTAATAAAGTCTTTTTGCTTATTTGTAAATGGGTTTCTACCAGAGCCTTTAATTCAGTAGCATAATTAAAATGAAATAACTATTTCTGAAGTTTATAGGGACGGGCGGGGACGGAGGGGATTCCTCGCGGGGACGGGTGGGGACGGATGGGATTCCTCGTGGGGACGGAGGGATTTCTCACGGGGACAGGTGGGACTTTGGCGGGGACGGTTGGGGACGGGTGGGATTTCTGTCCCCGCGCAACTCTCTAATGTGGAATAACAATCCTCTGGAAAGACTGGAAGAGATCATCCACTACTGAAGTGATTGTCAAAGAGAAGAGGTGATTGTAATGTGTTGCGAAAGTGGGCCTGTGACCACTAAGTAGTCAGAGACCATTGAGAGATCCGGAGATAAAACCTGGCAAAAGAAGTCACATGGGCTGTAGATGCTATGTGTCCCAGAAGAACCATCATGTGCCTTGTGAGAGCGATTGAAGCTGAAGAACCTGATGACAAAGTTGGATAAGGGTGTCCCTGACGCTCTTGAGGCAGAAATGCCCTGAGTTGTATTGTGTCGAGCAGAGCTCCTATAAACTGGAGCTTCTGAGATGGTTGAAGTTGTGATTTGGGGAAGTTGATCTTGAACCCCCAATTCTGAAGAAACAGTATGGTCCGATGTGTTGCTAACAGCACACCTTGAGACAAAGGATTCTTGATGAGCCAGTCCAACTGTGAAAGAAAAAATTATTCAATCGGTTAGATAGGTATGACAATCAGGCCCTTGATACCCTGAAAAGGGAAGCAAGACCAAGCAATAGAAGTGTTTAATGGTGATGATACCACACATGTTCTATATGAAGGGTGCACCAGAAGTCAAAGAGAAAACTCCTTGAGATCAAGAGAGCATAAGCAGGTGTTATGATCAAATAGGGAAGAAAAAGTTACGTATGTGGACATGTGAGCTATCGATGGCCTAAAAAAGGGGATGGACCCCTGATGTCCAATTAAAGGAATAGGGAAAAACCATCCTAAAAATGATATAGTGGCCTCCTCCTCCCCTACAGCCACTCCCAAACCTCCGGCATGTGAAAAACAGGAGAAGGGGTGTAGGAGAAAAAAACTTGAGGGCAATTGGTGCCTGTTGAAAAGTACTAACATTGATGGTACAGTGGAAGGCACGTGTGAAAAAAACACTCAGTTGATCCTGCGTTGCAGAAAAAGCAGAGGAAGGGTCTGAAGTGGCACTCACCCATGCGCAGTGCAGTCAGTTGCGAACTTTCTAAAGTTCTTAAACTGCCATTGCACTTGTACAGCTGCTTGTATCGGGGTTCTGTGGATGGCATCAACCACATGTGAGAATATGCTGTCTGCTTGTCCTGGGATAATGGCAGTAACTTCCACAAACCACAAAGGTAACACCATAAACACTGCAGTGGGCACTAAAATATCAATATACCTGTTAGCAAACTAAACAACAATTGTATAAAGCAACTAGTGTGCATTTTATTCTTTTCCTTTCCTACTGAAGGTGTGACACATAATAATATAGAAAAACATCCTCAAAGACTCAACAAGCCTAGAGAGTAAAGCAAACTATCATTAGCCAGTCTTACCAGAAAAAAGAGCACAACTAAAAACTCACTTTTTATAGGAAAAAACGGTGTACTCCAAAACAACTGACGGCACTATTTAAGTAGTTTATCAAAGTCACCCCCAGCCAGAAAAGCAAAATTGTATGTAAGATAAGGTTCTCCAAAGTCAAAAATGCAAAGATATAAAAAAAATAATCAAACACAAAAAGAGAAGACTTATCTTTATAGAAAAACTAAAACTAAGCAAAAGAGCAGAACTTATCTCAGATATACATAAGGAGCCTTCTAATCCTGTTTCAGAGAGCCATAATGCAGTTTCCCATAGTTTTTTTTCAAAAAATACTTCGTGCCGAGAACTGAAACAAATTATGCCACACTGAAATCCTTCCAAGCTACAACATTTCACTCCAGCTGGATTTACTTCCGATTACAGTGTCCATGAATAATGAAAAAAATAAACAAGTAGGAGACTTATCTTTAATTTGAGTAGAGGAGTCTTTTGTTCCTGCTTCAGTATGACTCTGCGTGCCTAGCACTTAAAAAAACAATTTTTGTCACACTGAAATCCTTCCAGGCTGCAACATTTCACTCTCGCCTGAACTTGCTCCCAACCCGCTTCCAAAAAATCTTTCTGTTTGCTATAAACCATACAATCTCCAATCAGACAGTCTCTCATAAAGGCCGGTAGATCAGAGGGCTTGCTACTGGAGTCTTCCCGAGAACCTACCAGTCCCAGGAAGCTGCCTGAGATGGGATTACAAACAACGGAGGCATGCCAAGGATTAGGTGAGACAAAGTCAGAGACTGAGGAGTCAAATGTTGCATCGGGACCTTTTGCCTTGATTGATAAACCTCCTAAGGTCACATTGGATGCTTTATGGGACCTTGTTGTAAATTTAGGAAAATCAATTACCCCGTTAAATGATTTGGGGAAAAAAGTGAACGAACAAAGAGGAAATTATTTTGCTGAAACAGGATGTGACAAAAATAAAAAATGAAACGCGGGAAAGGGCAAAAGATTTAACATCAATTTTAAAAAAATACAAAAAATATTAAAGATAACACTTGATTTAAGGAAAAAATTAGAAAATATAGAAAACCAGAATCGAGTGAACAATGTTAAAAAGATATTTTCTGGAAATCTTAAAGGTTCCAGAACAATCAATTTCTCCTTTTGTTCGGATATACTATCTGCCTAAAAAATAAGAGCAACAGAGTGGAATGGAAGAGCAACCATTAGTCGTCACTAATTTGCTAGAAGCCTCCAATATGAGTATTGCTATCCCAGCAACGCTCTTATTAATGGTAGCTCTGCTACCAGATAAAGAATGGATCATAAAATTATACTTCAAAAATAAATCTAAAGAGTTCCTGGGACATAAAATACAGGTTTTTCCTGATGTTTCCAAAGAAGCACATAGAAGGAGGCGTCAATTTCTGATTCTTAAACCTGCTGTAACCTCAATTGGAGGAATTTTCTTCCTTAGATATCCATGCAAATGCATCATATCAATCTTTCAAATATGTCTTCTTAGATCCATCTCAATTATCTAACTTTGTTTCACTAAAAAGTCTTGGTCAAGAAGAAATTCCAACAACCTCTGAAGAATAAAAAATGGACTTACTCCCAGCACAGTCTACTGCTTCCTCATAATAATTAATTCTAAAATTTACTAAAACTCACTCTTGCTTTAATCTTGGATCACATTAAAGAGAATTTGAGATAGATTAAGTGATATCTAATTTTTCCTGTAAGCTTTGTCAATTCTGATTTTGACTTATTACCATTGTCGTCTTAATCTAACTTTCTGTTCAAGATGTTTAATGCTTGGAAGGAAAAATTATGTTCTTACCTGTTAATTTTCTTTCCCTTAGATGCAGCAGATGAATCCAGAGACCAATGGGATAGCCCACATCTATCAGCAGGAGGAGATAGAGAAACTGATTAACAGGTGGTCCTATTGGCTGGCACTCCTCCTGTTTATCCAGTATAGCTCCTTGCCCAAGCATCCGAATCATCAATAGGCATAGCATGTAAAAAAAACTTCTTTCCCATAACAAATCTCAAAATGCAATAATACAGAAAACAACCCACCATAATAACAAACCGCGAAAGACTGCCATCCCCTACGTCTGCCGAAGGAGCTAGGAAGCTCGGAAATTTGAGAGGAAGCCATGAGGTCTAGATCCAGGAGATCTCACCTTAATAGAAAGCGCTGGAACGCCTAAGCAAATAGGACCCAATTTCCAGGATGTAGAAGAATTAACTACTACTACCACTTAATATTTCTAAAGCGCTGAAAGGCGAAACAGCGCAGAACATGGCAATATAAAACAGACAGTCCATGCCCAGAGTATGCGGGGAGCAAGTCTATCTAAATCCATGACCTGTCCTGTAAAATGATGCGCTAACAGAAGAGGAAGACTAGACTCCACCCATTGCAGTAGAACCATTACAATACCCACTAAATGAGTACATCACATACTTTCTGGGCTGTAGGGGAATACTACCGTCAGAACACCGTCCCAAAAGACCAACATCGACTTTCCGGAAGATTGTCTGAAACTCCTGAAACAGTAGACGAATCCTGCTTCTGTCCCGAAGAAGGAACAAGTACCGATTCCTTGCCCTGAGGAATTGAAGTCACTGAGCCCCCCAACCTGACAGCCTGGGAAGTATGGCGATATGGAGCCAGTCCAGCGAAGACCGAGGCATGCTTTTGAAAAGAGCAATCCCGCTGAGCCACCCAATATTGAGCGATGTTTGAGGAGCCTACTAGAAACTACAATTGGAGCTTAGAGATACAAGGAACCACTGGAACAAAAGCAACCGCTGCAGCGCTGTCATGTGAAAGCAAGCCGAAGTTCCCAGTAGATTCATCCCCACAGGACCTAGAACCTGTACAGTGAAGAGCGACCATGCCCCCATGCTCTGTCATTACAGACTCCCCGAAGTCCAAATCAATTCTTACAACTATCAGGAAAAATATCTATAGTGGTAACAGAGACATCAGTACTGCACCGAGGTACAAAGAAGGAAACAACCCTTCACGGGCTTTTGGGTTTTTGTTGTTTGTTTTTTTTTTTTTGTAAATCAGCCAGAGACCCCGGGACATAGTAGGAAAATCCTTACTTTGCTCCGGGTACCCACCTGCCCTGAACTCCCTCAGCGGCTATTTGCCTCCTGCTGCTCCAGCTGAGATATCACCCAAAACTAGGCAGTGGGGCATATAACAGTGGCTCCCTCCAAAGCACCCGTAGGCAAACCCGGATGGGCCAAACGCATGAATAAAGTGCTGTGTATCAACATAGGCCTGGGAGAAAACACACACACACACAAGAACACCTTACCAAGCCCGACTGCAACAGCGCTGCTGAAGCCTGACTCATCCTTGCTGACACGGCGAACTCCGACAACCCAGCTGCCGCGGGACTATGAAAACGAGGCCTGGGAAAACATGAGGCCCAGGAAAAAGGACAACGAATGCAGCAGCACTGCTGCCTGCAGAAGAAAATCCACACGTTCATCCTTTGCGCGGGAAGGTACAAGTCCATCAGCATGATACCACTGTAATTGTGCCCACAGAGCCCTAAGTTCAATCTCCGTTAACTACCTCTCACGCACGTGAGAGAAGGAGAGCCGGGCCGCGCTTCAAGTGGGTGGGAAAAAGTAGCAACGACTGGGAATGCCCCCCCCCTTGCAGGGTGCGTTCAGCCGTCCAAACACAGGCCCAATGGAGTCCGGCGCTTTCTACAACACAAACACCTTTTCACCGCCGCTCCACCAACAAAATGAACGCGGTCCATACACCGCTAAAATAATTAACTCCCCCGGCAGACACAACACAGAAAGAGAACACGTAAACACCTTAGCAGAAACCGGCAAATAAATAAAGCTACATGATTCTTACCCACAGCGACAGAAAAACTGTCTATAAACCAGAAGAAAGAACAAATAAGGTAAAAGTAAAATTCCTCTCACCAAAGGATACAGGAAAGTTGTTAACACTGGGAACTGTAGACTGTCAGAGAAGAACAGTCCAGCTACAGCAACTTGTTCTCTCCTGGTTTTTTTTTTAAATGGGAAAGAAGAAAAAAAGTGAGAGAATCATCAACATCCCTCAATCTACCGGAGGGTAGGGTGGATCAGGGACCTGGGGGGGCCCAGGTGTAACTCCCAAAGCCGGCACCGTTCAGCCGGACACCCCTGTCTTACTGAAGAGAAAAATTCTCAACAGAAGAAAATTAATTGTCCAGGCACAGCCAGAATCCAGGAGCTAGTTGAATAGCGACCTTCACCTGCTGGGAGATAGAGAATACTGGATAAACAGGAGGAGTGCCAGCCAATAGGACCACCTGTTAATCAGTTTCTCTATCTCCGCCTGCTGGTAGATGTGGGCTATCCCATTGGTCTCTGGATTCATCTGCTGCTGTTGCTAGATAAGTTTTTTTTTTTTTAAATTACAAATAAATAAATAAAAAATACTTGGGGAGGGAAGGAAGAATGGAAGGGAAGAAGACAGAAATGCCAGACTAAGGGGGGAGCGAAGGGAAGAAGATGGATGCCAGACCAATGAGGGGGGGGAGGGACAGGCACAATAACAGTGCATATGGAAGAGGCAGAGAGAGGGCAGACAGTGGATGGAAGGAATTGAATGAGGAGAAGATGAGGAAAGCAGAAACCAGACAACAAAGGTAGAACAAAAAAAAATTCTGTTTATTTTCTTTTTTTCTTTAAGATAAAGTAGTATATTAGTTGTGTTGATAAACATTTATAAACGAAACCCTGCCAGCTTGTTTGGCAGCCAGAACTTTGATTTATAAAATGGCAATTGTATAGAATATCATTTCTTTTTATACTTTAATAAAATAAGTTAACTATAAAACTATTCAAGGCTTGTGTGGATGGAATCAGATGGTTTGTGGGGATGGGGCGGGGACCGAACTCATGGGGACAGGGACCGAACTCACGGGGACGGGAAGGGGACAAATATTTCCCCCGTGTCATTCTCTAAGCTCAAGGTGAGAGGTGTTAATATCAAGTTACAACCGAAAAAGATAGAACAGCAATGGATATTCAGGGCTAATACAATGGAACCAACAGGTTTAAATGGAACTATTGAATGTCAAGTATTTTATTAGGAAATACATCTGTAAAAATGTCCTCTTGAATTTCAGTAGAGGAATAGTGCTCTACTACATGTTTCCCAACCCTGTCCTGGAAGACCACCAGGCCAATCGGGTTTTCAGGCTAGCCCTAATGAATATGCATGGTGCAGATTTGCATGCCTGTCACTTATATTATATGCAAATCTCTCTCATGCATATTCATTAGGGCTAGCCTGAAAACCCGATTGGCCTGGTGGTCCTCCAGGATAGGGTTGGGAACCACTGGTCTACTACTTAAAATCCTTAACTTTCTGTGGTAGAAATAGTACTGTACCCCCTTAAAAATCTTTTTGGCATCTCCAATTGATGCTTTGAACTGGTGGTTTCTGATTTAAAACCCGGCATCTTTGCCAAGAATTGGCTCTCTATTTTGGATCTCCTGAAACAGCGGAGTTTCCCCACAAAACAAGAGGCCCTTGTTGAGACTGTATGATTTTTATAAACAGAAAGTGCTGGACATGGAGAGTCATAATGAAACAGGAACAAATTAAAGATAAGTCTCCTGTTTTTGGTTTTTTTTATTCATGGACACTAATTGGAAGTAAGTCCAGCCAGGAGTGAAATGTTGTAGCTTGGAAGGATTTCAGTGTGGCACAATTTGTTTCATGAAGTGTTTTTTGAAAAATTATATAGGAAACTGCATTACGGCTCTCTGAAGCAGAACAGAAGACTCCCTATGTATATCTAAGATAAGTTCTACTCTTTTGCTTAGTTTTGGCTTTTCTATAAAGATAAGTCTTCTCTTTTTTGGGGGGAGGGGGGGTTGTTTTATTTTTGGATATCTGCATTTTTTAGTGAACTTTTTCTTACATACAATTTTGCTTTCCTGGCTGGGGCGTGACTATTTTCGATACACTACTTAAATAATTCTGCCAGTTTTTTGGAGTACACCATGTTTTCCTACAAAAAAGTGGCTTTTTGTTGTGCTCTCTTTTTTCTGGCAACACCAGCCAATGATAAAAGCATAGTTCATTTGGGCAGTTTTTCTGCTCTCTATGCTTGTTGAGTCTTTGAGGCTGTTTTTCTATATTGTTATAAGTATGTGTCACACCCTCAGCAGGAAAGGAAAATACACACTAGTTGTTTTATACAATTGTTAGTTTGAAATGTGTTCCCTCATTTTGTGTGGTTATTAGCAAACTAAACGAGCCAGATTAGTACACATCAATCCTGCAGACAGACAATGCGAACAGAAAACTACATCACTTTCACAGATGCAGAACATAACAGAATGTCACCCAATATAAAATAAGTAACCATAAACTAAGTAGACAAATATTAAACCCTTAAGGAGCCAGACTCTGCATACAGTGAACACCAGAGAAAAAGTGATGCATGTCCCTCTGTACTGTGCAAAATATTTAAAACTCGCATATTCCAATCACTATGTTACAAATTAACAACCAAAAATGGAAAAATAAGACGATTGGACTAACTTAGCATTCAGAGGCTAAACCTCTTTCCTCAGGACAGGTCAATAAGCTACTGTTATAGTATCTTGTCTGGCCCAAGGAAGGCAGTTTTGGTGTGTGATAGTCAAACATGTATAAAACTTAGTGCAGTAAAAAGATGTTGCCTTATTTCTATGTATTAATCACGGCTACCATACTACTCCAAAACTAAATTTATTTTCTACCTTTGGTCATTTACTTTTTCTAATTATATTGGTCCCAGTTTCTGCTTTCCTCCATATTTTTATAACACTCTAGCCAGAATTTTCTGTTCATTTGTCCTTTTTCTCTCTCCTTTTTTATTCAGCTTTCTTCAATTTATTTTCTGTCTCTATATCCAAATTTAATTCATTCCTACCATCCAGTCTTTAGGTTCCCTCCCTTTACTGGGTCTACGTACAGATTTCCATCTCTTCCCCTCAGCTTGACTCTCATATTCTCTTACTCCTCCATCTTTCACTTACTCGATCCTCTCCCCCCTCCCTTTTCTGTCCAGCATTTGTTCTTCCTTTCCTTTCCCCCTTTCTGACCAGCATCTGCCCTGTACACTTTGTCTCCCCTCCTCTTTATGCCCCTAACCTCCTTCCCTCAAACACCCCAGCCTCTTCAACTGCTGCTTTTCCTGACCACTGGTAGCAAAATAGCAGACATCACTCGCGGGGTTGCTTCTCTTCCCATGGCTGCTGGCTCTGGCCTGAAACAGGAAGATGATGGAAGGGGCAGGACCTGCAACCACATGTAGAGTAACAATGGAACACGAGTGATGTCTGCTCTTTTTCCACCACTGCTGATGGTCAGGAAGGCAGCAAAAGTGGCTGGGGTGCAATGAACTAAAAAAAGTATGCAGCCACACAGCTTAAAGGGAACAGTGCTCCTAAGCACATGTTGGGCAGAAACTTCCCCCAACTGATTTGTGGCTTTGGGGTATTTCAAGAGATCCAGATACTCATGCAGCCTCCAAGTCAAAAGGGGCAGCCTTGCTCATCATCTGAATAAAACCCAAAGAGATTCCTAAGGGAAATTTGAACAGTAGTCCCTTTAAGGACAATATTCAGAGCACTAGGACTCCATGTAATTGAATCCTCTAGGTATCAAGTTGGCACTGACCTAGATGCAGCAGACTGTCATGGTCAGAGATGGATATCTTCCATGCACTTTAGGAAAGGAATTTGAAGCTGCTGGCCTGCTTCTCTGACATGGTAAGAAAAAACTTCAACTTGACATCAAAAGAAAAATATTTTTCTCCTTAAAGATATGTCTGTAAGAGAAAAAAACAAGCATGGGTCTGCCCACTGTCCTGATTCCCACTTATAAGTCAGGGTAGGATGAGGTCAATTCAGCAGAAACATATATAAAAAGAAAACAGAACATACAGAGGGGATAAAATCAACCAGGAAACTTAGAACTGGCCAAGACCGGAAGAAAAAAAATAAACAAATGCCCAATTTAAATGGGCAGAGAGAAAATAAAGAAGCAGTGCAGCCACTAATATAGGAAATTCTGCACATGTGAAGAAGAAATGGGGTAGTTAATATGAATAAAGAGAATAACACACAATATTTGATATTAACATGCATTAAATGGCAAAAAAATCATGTGTTATTTTACTATTAATATACACTGCATAATATTATAATGCAGTACCGTGAGACTACCACTAGGGATCAGCAGCACTCATTTTGAACAGGTGCCCAAAGAAACAGAACTAGGGATCACTACTACACACCACTGATTGATAAAGTAGGTGCCTAGGAAAGGGAGAGTGGAGAAGGAAGGGGGAGTCGTGGATCTTTATTTTGGTTCCTTGAAAATGACCCCTGGCATTAATGGTCCAGTGCTCCCAGGCAGAAAAATGAAGCAACTTGTAAGGCTCGTCAAAAGTTGTGGTGTTCATTTATCACAGAAGCTACTAACCTGTGGTACTGAGTTATCACAGGTCAATGACACCCATGGTAAATTAAGCTTCAGTAAAACACAATATTTTGTTGCAACTTGGTGGCTTCTTTCTTAGTTTGGGGAAATGTGTGCCATTTGGTGCTACATACATTCCCTTGACTGAAATTATATGACTGGTGAATTGTCTTCACAGAAGCTACAATATCACAATCCAGATGATAAAACTAAACAAGACAATGTAATTTATGAAATACATAAGTATCAGTAAAGAAAATATATATAAGTTTTTGGACAATCTGTACAAACTTGCTTGTAGAACTTTTCTCTCTTTGATCCTTATCTGGCCTTTAGAAGTTATAAACATAAATGTGTTTATATAATATACTGCATCACAATATCAGCCTTGGTTAACTTAACCAGATCGTATGGAATATGCTCTGTATTTTACTAATGCTGAGATATGAACCGATGCAAGTCAAAGGGACCCTTGGTCTATCTGAAACAGAATGTACGGATGGTTTATTTTATTTTTTTATACTAAAAGGTACACCTCAACGCGTTTTAAACATTGAACATAACAAATGCACGTGTCAAACAGAACAAACACTTGGATCATTTAAATTTTTTTTTTTTTAAATCACAAACATGCCATTATCTCTCTCAAACTACAATGACCTTGTATCTGTGAAAAAAACCTCATTAAATTTATGAAAACAATTTATGTTATCTTTTAGAGACCATACATGTAGAGCAGCCCAAACAATATACTGTATTGCTTTATAACACTGCAATGAGAGTGGTTTTTTGTGGTTTTCTATTTAAAATGGTCACATTTAGTTACATAAACAAGATTGTTTGCAGGTGATTCACTATTTTCAGAAGCCAAATTGGAGCGGTTACTCCATGTGGCATAACTTCTATGACGGGGGAATTTTAAAGGTTTACATGAAACATTTCTGAAATTAGAAGCATTGACAGTTTACTGTTATAAGAACACACAGATTCATGTATACAAATTCACAGCATATGCCTTGTTGAAGCTCTTCTAAAAAGGTTAGCATTAATTTAAAATCCCACCAAAATCTAAATACACAGGTAATTTCAGAGGCAGTACAATACTTCAGGGCTGCCTTCAGAATTAAGGATGACAAGGGTTTTTTCTGATTATGTTTACCACTCACCTTTAAAGTTGTACAGGTGAGTAAGAATTACAATTCTCACCATGCTTTTGGCTGGGTATTACAAGACCTAATCAAAAACATCTAGATCAGGGATCTCAAAGTCCCTCGGATTTTCAGGATTTCTCCAATGAATATGCATTGAAAGCAGTACATGCACATAGATCTCATGCATATTCATTGGGGAAATCCCGAGAACCCAACTTTGAGACCCCTGATCTAGATCCAAGTGAACAAGTGGCTAACCCTCCCCACTAGCCTCAATCCAACTCCCATCGAGAATGTTAATGAAAGGGTTAAGAGTTCCATACCTGGTGATGGGCAGGTCGAGGCCCCGCAGCAAACTAAGGAAAGGAATAAGGGAGACAAACACAAAAAAAAGGAAAGGCACAAAAAGTCAGAAATACCACACACAAGCAGAACAGCAGCTCACAACAGGAGCCTTTGACTAAAAAGCATTAGGATTTTGCAGTTACCGTGTAATTCAGCGTTATTAGTGCGCAGAAGCACGCAAATATTAACCCGCTGCCCATCACAGAAACAGTTACTCTGCCTAATGTGCTTTAGTAAAAGGGCACCAATATGTGAAACAAAAAGTTAAGCACCACATCAAACAGTTCAGGCTCTGCTGTAGGACAGTGACAGACACCTTTATAGGGACAGTTAGACCAAAACAGCCAAAGCTCACATTTTCACCTGTGAAACCTCTTATGAATTTGACTAGGTTTATTACTGGTGAATAGTGCCAGGCCAAAATCATTGGCGACTTAAGCCTCAATTTACCCACACCACAGGCAGCAGACAAAGCCCCTAAAGAATGAAAGAGAATCCAGAGGGGAGGCTCCATCTGCCTGGCCCTCCTTGCAAAGGCATCTCATATAGCCTCCGTCAGCCTAACAAGACATACTTTGCCATGTCTTTTTCATTTCTAGTACCCAAAGACATGCATGAGTTTGGGAAGGAAGGAAGGCGAAATGCACCATTTGGTCACATTAGACAGGCTTTATTTGTATTTAACACTTTGACGACCCTGATAATGCTAGTTGGGATATCATATTAGTAACATGAAAGTGCTCTGTGACTGGACAAATGGCAAAAAATAAGTCATTAAAAAGTTAATCTTCCTCCCCCATTAGATCAAACTGAGGCTGACCCCAGCGCTGCACAATGGCTTGGTACACTGCTGAGGAGAGCACCCACTCGCCCAGATCTAAGGTCTGTTTGCTGAGGAAATCTGCTTGAACACTGTCGACTCCCACCATATGTGTTGCCGAGAGCGCCTGGAGATGCCGCTCCACTCAGTGAAAGAGCAGGCAGGCTTCCTGAACCCTAGTGATTGACATGCTACCGCTGTTGAATTGTCAGAGAAGGCTCTGACTGCTTGGCCCTCCAGAGTCCTCTGCAACTTGACCAGTGCCAAATGAATGGATCTCAGTTCCAACTTCTTTTGGGAGGGCATCCAATGCCCTTGAATAAGACAACGGTTGTAATGGGCCCTCCAGCCCAGGAGACTGGCGTCTTTTGTCACAACCACTCAGGAAGCAATCCACAGAGGCTTGCCCCTGGAGAGAAACTGTGAAAGGAGCCACCAATCCATGCTGATCCGGGCCTCCAGTGTCCAGGGAAGACTTGTCTGTAACGCATCCGTCTGAGAAGCCCAGCACAAGAACAAACCGTGCTGGAGAAGGCGCATATCCACCCTCGCCCAGGCACATCATCTATTGTGGCCGCCATGGACCCTAATACTTGAAGATAGTCTCAAGTCGATAAAGCTGTCTTGTCCAGGAGACAAGACATCTGAGAGCACAACTTCTGTCTGCGTGCCTCTGGAAGATGGACACGGCTGACTGCCATGTCGAATAATGCACCCAGGTATTCCAGGGACTGCGTCAGTGTCAAATTGTTCTTCCTGTAATTCATAATCCTACCCAGCTCCTCAAGGACTTGGATCACCCAATCCATCATGTGCCGACCCTTGGGGAATGAGGGGGCGCTGATCAGCCAGTTGTCCAAGTAGGGGTTTACCTGCAGCCCCATCTTGCTTAAGTGGGCTGCCATGACCTTGATGAAAGTACGAGGAGCTGTTGCCAGGCCACAAGGCAGAGCTGAAAACTGGTAATGACTTTCCAAAACATGAGAAACTTGGGGTGCGCCGGGAAATTTGGAATATGTAAAAGTAAGCCTCTTTAAGATCCAGAGATGCCAAGAACTCTCCTGGGGCCACTGCGACTATGACAGATCACACTGTCTCCATGCGAAAACGCGGGATCTTGAGCACGGCATTGACATGCATACGGTTGAGGATGGGCCTCCAAACAGCGAAGTCTTTCTTTAGCATGATAAAGTATATGGAGTATCCGCCCAAGCCTGAGTCTTCAGGCAGCACCAGTTCTATGGCCTGAGTGTCCAACAATTGTACAGTGACCTGCACTTTGACTGATCTGCCTAGGAGCCCCACGGGAGAGTCCACAAACCAACCAAGATTGTTGCCTACTAGCATTTCAAGCTGGTAGGCAACAATCTTGGTTAGGTAAATGTATTCAGCAAGCTATGTTATCCTATTGCAGTTTTCAGAAATTAATTAAGACTACTTTGTTCGATAAGTTTATTACTTAGTGAGTTTTATTATTGAAATTCTATTTTACAAATATTTGTATTTTTTACTGTATTATTGTATTTTGCTGATTGTCCAGCTCTTTTTAGTGTAAACCGCCTAGAACTTTTGGTTATGGCGGCATAAAAGAATAAAGTTGTTATTATTATTATTATTATCTGTCAGAGGCCAGGCAAATTCCAGCTTGTAACTGGACTGAATAATGTCCGGAACCCATCGGTCAGATGAAATTTGAACTCATGCCTGCAAAAATACTGAAACCCTACCCCCTATATGCAGAGGGGCCTTCCTTAGCCTGGTGTCATTGTGACTTCTTGGAAGAGGAAGCATTATGGGAGGCATATTGGACATGCCTGAGGTCAGAGAACTTCTGTATATCTTCTATTGAGAGCCTAATTTTCTGATATCCTATATTATCTAAACAAGAACTTTGCATTTTTTAAGGATATTTCTTCTCTTCCCTTTTTGATGTGGGACCTTTAGTAATTGAGACAAGGCTGTCTTAGGTTTTTTCTTTTTCAAAATTATATACATTCCAGAAAATTTCACTCTCGCTGCACACAAATCCAGGTGTCTCAGATTGAGTAAATCTGACAAGTAATACTTGTTGACTAATCCACAAGTCTGAAATTTCATTCCCTACATGGCTCCTCCACATCTACCCAATTAAGTTCACTTAACTTCACAAAATTAGCTACCAAACTCATATTTCCGTACTACTCAGTTAAAAGAGCTTCTGGAAATGCGACAGTATTTTCCAAGCTCATGACCATTCTAAGATGACTGACAGTTTGAATAATTGTCACTCACTATTCTCTCCTCCCTGGCTATTCTGTTCATTGGGAGAAATCAGAGATCTTCCCTCTGAACGATAATATTCTTCCCTCAGATCTAGCTCATTTTTCCTTCTCATGGTCGCATGAAGCTGTGAAATACTTGGGGATCTTAATACATAAAGATCCGGTATATGCTCAAGATCTTAATATATCCAAAGTCAAAAATATAGTTCTAAATACTACATCTCGATGGTCTCCACTTTTTCTATCCTGGTGGGGTAGAATAACAGCCATCAAAATGACTTTGGCCCCTCAAATCAATTACATTCTCTCTATGCTTCCTCTTCTATGCCAGAAGTCATTTTTTCAATGGCTAAATAGGAAGCTATCTGAATTCATTTGGAACAAGAAAAAATCTCGAATTGCTCTCGCCAAGCTGAAAGCCTCTAAGATTAATGGTGGTCTTAACTTTCCGGATTTTTATCATTATTATATTGCTTCACTAGCTAAATATGGTGCTTACTGGCTCACTGACTCCCTCTTCCAAGATCCTCCTGCCTGGTTTGAAATGGAGAGCTTTTTATGCATGCCTTTACACACCTCCTGCCTACTAACAGTGTCAATACCCAGACACTTGAGAAGGTACTCTTTGTTGAGTTCAACGCAACATGCTCTTCATCTTCTAGATAAATTGGCTGAGATCTCAGTTTATGATAGTCCACTCATGTCCCTTTGGAATAACTCTAAAATTCAAAACCATGGCAAATCCCTTTCATGGAAATGATGGCAGCGGGCGGGTCTATGGTTTGCCCATCAATTGTCTACTCCAAATCTGTCTGTTCCTTTTGATATTATTTGTTCTACGTATTCGCTGCCTCCTTCTGTTTATTCACAATGGCTCTCACTCACTGAAATACTGTCTTCTATGCATATACGTTTTGACTTCATGACTTCCACTCATACTATTCGTCATTGGTCTATACTGTCTCTACTTAAAGGCAAGGCGATATCTCTTTTCTACAGTATTTTAAGAGATCATTCCTTCACTTTTACACCCCAATCTATGAAACACTGGGAAACTATACTCACTATTCCGCTTTCTGACATTGACTGGGAACTTTTCTGGTCTTCAACAAATCGCCCACTTTTATCTTCTAGAGTCTCACAATCAATGTTCTTTATTATGTGGCATGCAGTATGGACCCCATTTCGCATGTGGAAAGCCAATTTAAAACAAGACTCTGTTTGCTGGAACTGTTTAAAAGATGTAGGAACTCTCGACCACATGCTTTTTCACTGTACACAGGTCCGATCCTTTTGGACTCGCATTTGGAGCACCATACAATCTATTACTAACTGCTTGGAAGAGATCTCTATGGACATTGTAATCCTTCGCTCTCAACATCCCTGCTTTGCACAAATTGTCCTCCTAAACTCATTGATACCATGTTTGTGACTGCTCTCATGCACATTCTGAAAAACTGGAAATCATCTTTGTTATTAGACTATATTTTTTGGTGGAACTCTCTGTGTATGTACCATAGATTTGAATCATATGCATATGAGAAAAAAATTACATCCAGAACCCTCACGAACTTGAAGTTTAACAAATCACCTTGGTCATTCCTAGATACCTATGTACGTTCTGCTTCGTAGACACTCCTGTCTTCCTTTTCTTTAATTTCCTTTTCTTTATTTTTCTTTCATCTTTCTCCCTTTTTTCTGTTGTTCTCCCTCACTTTCTTCTTATATTCTCTTCACATGCAGTTCTAATAGTAGGAACCTTTCTCACTGTTATGTTCCTCTATAGTTAAATATAGATTTATATGCTCTTTATACAGAAAGCTTTATTTTGACTTCATGTATTTGAACTGCTTCCTGTATTTTCTAAAAATACTCAATAAAAAACTATTGAACTGGACATTAAAAAAAAAAAAAAGATGACTGACAGCACATTAAACTGTGCTTTTAAGATATCTGTTACAGCAGGGGTGTCCAACCTGCGGCCCAAGGGCTGCATGCGGCCCCGTGAAGTATTTTGTGCGGCTGGGGTTGAGGGCGATGCAGTGTTTTCCTCTGATGCCCCTGGGTGTTTACCATCTTGCCAGCTCCCTCCTCTGTCTTGCTGCAGTGTTTGCGCAGCCCCAGAAATTTTTTTTTTTTGGCCAATGCGGCCCAGGGAAGCCAAAAGTTTGGACACCCCTTTGTTACTTGTTCTCCCGGTCGCTCGTGGTTAGCGGTTCATGGTCCCGGTCATTCACGGTATTTTCTGACCGCGAACCACCGACAAGGAGAGGGCAGCGGGAGAGGCAGGAGAGAGCAGCCGGAGCACCGCCGAGTGCAGGAAATCACTCGCTGTATGCTCCGACCGCCTCTTCCTGCACTAAGTCGGGCCTTCCCAATCAGGAGCTGCTTTGACATGGAATCTATTGCGCAAGGTAATTGCTTCTTTGCTACAGACTTCTGTCTTTTCTCATTCTTTGAGATCACAAGACAGAGCTTTTTTGGCTGTTCCCACTCTTCGTTCTGTCACCAAAGTTGAAAATTGATCACGTATGTTCCAAATAGCTGGACCTTTACTAAGGAACTCGGTTCCAGATTCTATCCATCTGACCTCTGATTTTTTGGCATGTCGGAGAAGTTTGAAAGCCTATTTTTTTCAACTTGCCTTTTCAAACTTGGTTATTTTGTAATTTCTTGGCTTTTTATTTTAAGGCACATGTGTAAATTGTTTATTATATGCTGTTAAGAACATAAGAAGTTGCCTCCACTGAGGCAGACCAGAGGTCCATCTTGCCCAGCAGTCCGCTCCTGCGGCGGCCCATCAGGCCTATTGCCTGAACAGTGGTCCAGACTAATTTTGTAACGTACCTCTAATCCTATCTGTATAACCTACCTCTACTCCTATCTGTACCCCTCAATCCCTTTGTCCTCCAGGTACCTATCCAAACCTTCTTTGAAGCCCTGTAGTGTGCTCCTGCTTATCACATCCTCCGGTAGCGCGTTCCATGTATCCACCACCCTCTGGGTGAAAAAGAACTTCCTAGCGTTTGTTCTAAACCTTTCCCCTTTCAATTTCTCCGAGTGCCCCCTTGTACTTGTGATTCCCCATAATTTGAAAAATCTGTCCCTGTCTACTTTTTCTAAGCCCTTCATGATCTTGAAGGTTTCTATCATGTCTCCTCTAAGTCTCCGCTTTTCCAGGGAGAAAAGCCCCAGCTTTTTCAGTCTGTCAGTATATGACAGGTCCTCCATACCCTTTATTAGCTTAGTTGCTCTTCTCTGGATTCTCTCAAGTGCCGCCATGTCCTTCTTGAGGTACGGCGACCAGTACTGTTATTTTAATAATCCGCTATGTTTTGTTTGATTATGTATGTAATGTTTTGTTTTAATTATGTATGTATCATTGTTATCTGGGCTACAAGTGTTTTAAATAAATAAATAAAATATTGTACTGGAAAGTAACTTACTTTTTAAACAAGAGATTCCTTCATGTTTACTCTAAACTACAAATTTATTAACAGAAATTCCCCCTTCCCCTAAGTCAAACACTAGTTTAACACAGGCAGAGAACTGCTGAGCAGAAATGTACACGTTTTCCAGTACAAAAAAAAAACATTTACGAAATGTAAACATGCAGGGGAAAATTAGGTAGCTTTATGGTTCCAAGCTTGAGCACCAGCTGTAGCTCAGAAAGCTATAAAGGCATTGCTTGAAGTCCTTGAGTAATACATGATAAGCCCTTACATGACATCAGACATGAAGATGAAACAGAAGGTGCCCCATAATGCCCACTGACTCTGTAAAGAACCTGGCCCTTTTGATTGTACACCTTAAAGAGTTTGAGCAGAAGCTAATTTAGATACTAACGTCCCACTGTCACTCCATATCTAACATACAGAAGCAACTGGCTTAAAGAGATGAAGAGCCTGCAGTGATGAGAATAAAATTATTTGATACATGTCCTGCTTGCAAAACTTTGCCTAAAGCCAGAGTGATCAGTAATCCTTCTAGCCAAAAACCAAAGTTATGTTCCAAAACAAAATCCACCAGTAATAGCCATTCTTCGCAAACCTTTCCAACTACAAAGAAAGTCCATTTTTCTAAGTAAGGTCATAACTGTTTTGAACTAAGTTGTATGGTAGTCACAAGTGAAATGTATGAAATAGCTGCAATCAAACACAATTAGTTTCTCAACACTTGGTGGGGAGCGGGGGAAGAAAAGCTATGGAAGATACCTTCAACCTGAGGGTCAAATTACCCATCTTATCACTGTACCACAGAGAACTCTGACTAATAAGATCTCTACAAGTTACTCTTTAGGTCATGTTTTCCAGGTCAATGCACAGAAATACTTTTCACTCAGATAATGACTGACAAAATAAAACCTTTACATTTATTAATTAAGAGAGCAAAACACCTCTAATTCAATGCTGATTTTAGGAAAGACAAGAAAGTAACTGGCAAATCTTGCAAAAGTGAAGGATTTCATTCTGAGAAAGCAAGTTTGCTTACCTGTAATAGGTTTTCTCTGAAGTCAGTAATTCACTGGCCATACGCATGTGTGACATCATCCCTGTCTTAAAACTGATGGATGTTTCCAGACATTTTCAGGACTCCTTAAAAAAAAAAAAACAACCCTCTAGGAATGGGCAGCAGTTCCCACACTCCCACAGTACACAGTGTGACTCAGTTCTGTTGTGTGAGTTAAAACTTCTCCAAACGTAAATGCACGTGAGTGCTGATGCACCAATATCAGAGGACAACTGGTCCAGGTAATAATTCTCTTTTCTGAAGTGAATTACCTGTCACATGCATTGAGACTCCTTAGTTAAGGTTGCCTTCTAAAAAGGAGAACTAGAAGCAACAATTCAGCCAATAGAGCAAACTTTGTGCCCGGGTGTGCCATGAGATGCCGACACCTGCCGACTGCTGTTCTGTAGGCAGTCAGGCGGCACCGGTGCTTCTCCACATCGGCACCTCTCCAGCGCCCCCTACCGACATAGTAATAATAGGTTCTGCACATGCGTGGACATCGATGTGATGACATCACACATGCACGTGACATCACGTCGACGTGCCACGCACTGTATTTAATGTACCGTGACTTTAGAAAGTTTGTGGGATGATGCAATAGAGCAATGAATTATTTCTGGTGGATTTGACTAAGCATTTTTTTAAATTTGTCTTTAATAAGACAATTATAAATCATAACAATTGTAATAAAGGTGGCATATTAAATATTTAATAAAGTAGGAACATAAGAATTGTCGCTGCTGGGTCAGACCAGTGGTTCATCGTGCCCAGCAATCCGCTCCTGCAGTGGCCCCTAGGTCAAAGACCAGTGCTCTGAGACCAGCCCTACCTGCGTACGTTCTAGTTCAGCAGGAACTTGTCTAACTTTGTCTTGAATCCCTGGAGGGTGTTTTCCCCTATAACAGCCTCCAGAAGAGCGTTCCAGTTTTCAACCACTCTCTGGGTGAAGAAGAACTTCCTTATGTTTGTACAGAATCTATCCCCTTTCAACTTTAAAGAGTGCCCTCTCTTTTCCCTACCTTGGAGAGGGTGAACAACCTATCTTAATCTACTGAGTCTATTCCCTTCAGTATCTTGAATGTTTCAATCATGTCCCCTCTCAGCCTCCTCTTTTCAAGGGAGAAGAGGCCCAGTTTCTCTAATCTCTTGCTGTACGGCAACTCCTCTAGCCCCTTAACTATTTTAGTCGCTCTTCTCTGGACCCTTTCAAGTAGTACCGTGTCTTTCTTCATGTACGGCAACCAGTGCTGGTCGCAGTATTCCAGGTGAGGGCGTGCCATCGCCCGGTACAGCGGCATAATAACCTTCTCTGATCTGTTTGTGATCCTTTTCTTAATCATTCCTAGCATTCTGTTCACCCTTTTCGCCACCATGGCACATTGTGCGGATGGCTTCATCAACTTGTCGACCAGTACTCCCAAGTCTCTTTCCTGGGAGGTCTCTCCAAGTACCGCCCTGGACATCCTGTATTCGTGTATAAGATTTTTGTTACCGACATGCATCACCTTACACTTATCCACATTGAACCTCATTTGCCATGTTGTGGTCCATTTCTCGAGCGTGTTTATGTCACGTTGCAGATCTACGCAATCCTCCTGCGTCTTCACTACTCTGAATAACTTAGTGTCGTCTGCAAATTTAATCACCTCACTTGTCGTGCCAATTTCCAGATCGTTTATAAATAAGTTGAAGAGCATGAGCCCAAGCACTGAACCCTGCGGCACTCCCTGCGAAGGCCTATCTTGCATGCCCTGGTGGTCTAGCGGTGAACTGGGGCAGAAACAATCTTCCTATGCTCCTACCCCGTGCATAGGTGCTAAAGAAAATGACTGCTGCATACTCCCTTCATCTTTCTAGGTTACAGTGGGAACTCGCGGAAGTCATTATCTTTAGCAGTTCTGCAAAGGAGGGTCACTCCTTCCCCGGCTTACACTAGGATTTTACAGAGTCTGGGAGGCAGGAGGGGTGGTGCGGGATTGGGATAAGAAACAGGAGGGATCGTTCCTGTCTTGGCTTAGTGCTGCACCACCAGGGCTCAAGGCAGGCCCAGGGAGGGGGCATAGAGTTAGCTAGGACAGGACAAGGAGGGATTGCTTCTGCCTGGCTCACCACTGGACCACCAATAACGATACTTGAATATAAACCCTCAGTTTATACTTGAATCAACCTTTTTCCCCCCCCCCCTTTCCTCTTTTTTTGGAAGAAAAAAAATGTTAACTAAGTTTATATTTGGATCGGTTTATATTCGGGTATATACACGATGACCTACTTCTTTACACTATCTTCCCCTGCAGTTTCATAAAAAAGGACTACAAAACTAAGCTGGTGCTGAAAAGGAAGCTTGGCCTTGGGGCTTATCCCTACACAATGCTATTTTTACAATGGTTATACTGTTTTGGTGCTATCTCCAGCCCTGATTCAATGGACACAGCATGAAAATCAACCATGCAAAATCAAAGGAAAATTCTGAGAGCGGGAACAAACCGAGGAAGGTGGGAGGACATCCAGAGGACCTGGCAGGAGCTGCAGTCTATGGCAGGTTTGGTAAGTTCATGCAGAAACAAGGAAACATGGGGAAAAGACCTGAAATGTTTTAGGTTGGTTTCGAGCTTTCTTACACACTAATTCAAGGAATTCAAAACAAAGTTAGACGAGTTTCTGCTGAACTGGAACGTACGTAGGTAGGGTTGGTCTCAGTTAGGGCACTGGTCCTTGACCTAAGGGCCGCCGCGGGAGTGGTCTGCTGGGCATGATGGACCACTGGTCTGACCCAGCAGCGGCAATTCTTATGTTCTTATGATATTATCAAGTGCTTATGTGTGATCAACTATCCAGGAGATGGACAAATCCTTGTGGCGTACCCCGTCCCTATCCTAATTTAACATTTTCTTGCCATCTTTGGGCTATCTGACACAAAATGTGTTTGTTGATTTTGGTTATGCAGATTATTCCCTTTTCCTCTTCAGTTTCACCCATTTTTCCTAGAGTGGAGGCCCTTATATTATTTATGGAGAAGTGGATGATAAATAAGATCATCGAATTCAGAAATAAACAATTTTTTAACCAATACTGAGATAGGGATTTTGGTACATCAATTTTTTTATTCTTTTATTTCTACAATCAGAATTCTTTGGACACAGGGTTAACATTAAAACCCCAGGTAGATATCATTTTAAGAAAAGTGCTTTTAATATTAAGAACATAAGAATAGCCTTACTGGGTCAGACCAATGGTCCATCAAGCCCAGTAGCCCATTCTCATTGTGACCAATCCAGGTCACTAGTAACTGGCCAAAATCCAAGGTGTAGCAATATTCCATGCTATCAATACAGGGAAGAAGTGGCTTCCCCCATGTCTTTCTCAATAACGGACTATGGACTTTTCCTGCACGGACTTGTCCAAACTTTTCTTAAATCCAGCTACGCTATCTGCTCTTACCACATCCTCTTGACAATGCGTTAATTTCCTCCTATTGGTTTTAAGAGTATTTCCCTGTAACTTCATCGAGTGTCCCCTAGTCTTTGTAATTTGTGATAGAGTGAAAAATCGATCTACGAAAGTTACATTCACTATGGAGCTATTTTCTTGAACCTTGGCTTAAACTGTTTGTTCAAGTGATGGTGCTCAGTATTCTTGACTACTGTAATCTCATTTATTTGGGCTGTCCTCAATATTTATTAAAAAGCACAAAAAACAGCACAAAATACAGTTGTTTGACCACATAACAGATTACTAGTTACAGTTACTCTGGCTGTCTATTTGAGTCAGAGTTTTGTTTAAATTTGCCTGTGTGCTTTTTGAGGTCCTTCATGAGTCAGTTCCATCTTATTTGGTTGAACAATTTATAGCCATTCAAGGATAACCCATTATAAGAACTCTTTTGCTTTTGAAGCTATATTGAGACGTTGTTGGCATGTCAATCAGTACGATATTGGAAAGAGCTAATTGATCATTCTCTTTTTACTGGATCTTATTTCACTTTTGGACGTTAGGTAAAACCCACTAATTTAAAGAATGGATTATATTGTAATATTTTGTATGTCTCTTTTTGAAATTGTACACTCCCAATTGATATATTGGCTTATTCTTATTGTAAACCACTCAGAACTTGCCTCCATGTGCTTACATTTGCAGCACTGTACAAACAGCTTGGTAAGGTTTCATAACCTTGGTATATCAGTGTCTCATAGTTGTGGGCATGTCGATGTGTGGAACTGTCTTGCTGAGTGGCGTTCATTATTGTTGTTGTTGCATGTTTTTGTGTGCTGTCACGAGAATGTTGAAGCTTGAATTAGAGCAATGAACATTAAATTTCTTGTTAAACTTGGCAAGAGTGTAAGTGAAATCAGGGACGTTAATCCAAGTTTATGGGGATAATGGCATGAAGAAAATGGGAGTGTACAAATGGATTAAACATTTTTCTGAGGGGAGAGAGCATCACTGATGAAGATAGGTCAGGGCAGCCAGTAACGAGCAGAACTGATGAAAACACTGTAAAAATTTGTTAAATTGTGCATCAAAATTTTCGGCTGACTGTGCGAGCATATCAGACCAAGTAACCATCAGTGGAGAAACAGTCAGGAAAATCTTAACTGAAAATCTTGGAATGAGAAAGGTGTATGCAAAAATGGTCCCAAAGGAGCTCACCGATGAACAAAAGCAAAGGAGAGTCGACGTTTGCCAAGACCTTTTGGAGAACATAAACAAACAAAAAGTCACTCCATATGTATTGAATCAGAAAAAAATCTAAAAATGTTCTTCTTTACTGTTTTTAGGAACTGTGCTCAGAGACATGAAGGCTATAAAACCGCCTCACCATCCAATCATTGCATAGTTCAATACAGTGTCAGAAGAATGGTATATATCTCTCTAGTTGATTACGCAAAACCAAACAGGTTATAGCTTTATCATTTTAGGTATGAAACTCTAAAAAGAATAAAATTTAGCTTTGGAGAGGCAAGATGATGCTTTGGGCCATGTTATCATTGGTGATGAAACATGGGTGTACCAATATGATCCTGAAACAAAGCATCAAAGTGCACAATGGAAGTTGGCCATTTCTCCATGACCAAAAAAGTTCCTCCAGTCTGAATCAAGAATCAAAATGATGTTGCTAGTTTGTGGGTTTTTTTTTTTTTTTTTAATATATCAGAGGGTTTATTCATTCAGGACAGTTAACCATGTTTACTATCTGGAAGTGCTGAAAAAGCTGCGTGAAAAAGTTAGCCAAAAACAACCTAAACTTTTCACTAACTCATAGCTCTAGCTCACAGGGCACTGTCTGTGAGGAAGTTCTTAGCTAGAAAATAAATAACTGGATTGGAACATAGAAAACCCTCCCTACTCACCTGATCTGGCCCCCAATTACTATTTTCTTTACCTGAAGATAAAGGAAATATATTGAAAGGAATACATTTTGATGACATTCAGGACAGCTCTGATGGGTAGTCCAGAAAAAGTGTTCCAAAACTGCTTTGAAGGGTAGACTAGGCGCTGGCGTCGGTGCATAGCTTCCCAAGGGGAGTACTTTGAAGGTACCATAGAAATACGAGTTCACAAACTTAACTATAAGGCCTCATACAAATAAAGGATTATTATTAAATTTGATGAACTGAGCTCAGTCAAAACATATTATACCCACGAACAGTGAAAGCAGTGGACCAAAGAAGATGAAAAACATTAGGTCACCACATTTAAAATGAACCAAACGTAACAAACTGAGTGCTACTAAGACAAAGAAACTTCTGAAGATGGCCAGATTTTCAAGAAATTCCTGGAAAGCTCTGGAAAACATCCATCAGCAATTGGTGGCTCATTTGATTTCAGAGAATGCTAAAAACCGGACAATCCTGCACTCTATTATACAGTATTTGTATGATGCATATTTTGCCAGTCACTTCCTCTTTATAAACTGGTAACCCAGAGATATAGAACCAGTATGTGCTGATAAATTACTTAAGCTTAACATTGGCATTAGTGACAAAATGTGGGAGCCTAGAAAGCCTGGGCAGCATTTGTAGGACCTCGCATTCTTTCATTGTCCCAGGTATGTTAGACAATGCTTAGGCAGTAGATAGATAAATAACTTAAATAAAAAGGGAAAGATGAAATGCTGGCAGAGTGTGCCAAACATATGCAAATTATACACTAGGTATGCTTTCCCCTAGCAGACAAAAACTAGTTTATGGTGGATGCCATATAATGTATACTTTAATATAAATCTATCAGAATATAAAGCAAGGTAACCTTTTCTCCCTCTCAAAAGTGGGAAAAAAGGTTTACTCAAATATAAACTGAGATTAGAAATTTGGGTAAATGTGCGTCGTTTGCCAGGGATCAGGCCACAGAATAATAGTGAATGCTCTTTAGTTCTTCCAGTATCATTTAATTTTAAATCATTTTATATTGGTGATCAGTACCTTCCGCTAAATCCTACCTATTACCTTACCTTTGAGACTCTCCATTTTCTCTTATCGCTCTCTTGCATAGACCTGTATGAAGCTAGCTGGAAGTGTTATCCAGTGCTTCAGTTTGTGTTGTCAGAGCAGAGTATTACTCAAACCTCTTGATACGAGAGTATGTAGAATTACACCTACATACCCACTGATTTTTCTTTATAAACACCACAGATCACTGCTTGCAGCCTATTCCCCACCCCCTCCATTACGAGTGCTTTTGTCCTCCTCCATCCCTTCCCTACAGTTCTAATGTTCAGAAAGCCAACACCAACCCTCTGGGATGGCCAGTGCAGGAAATTAAGCATCTACATATGCTCAAGGTCTGCTGTAGAAGTCTGTACGGGAACGGGGATCGCGGGAATCCCCCCCTAACCCACGGGACTCCCATGGGGACCCTCCTCTGGCCCATGGGACTCCCACGGGGACCCCCCCTCTAGCCAACGGGACTACCACAGGGATGGAAGGCTTTGGAAGCAGGGTTCGTCTATATAATATAATGGACACATCAGCCTTAGTAAAAGAGGGGGTTTATAAGTTAATTACCTGAACAGAAAACAAAAAAAGGGTTCCACCAAAGAGATTCCACAAGGAAAACAGCAAAAGAAACTGTGGAATTGATGATCCTGTCAGAAGTAATTGCTGCTTTTTATGGGAACGGGCGGGGATGGAAGTAATTCCTTGTGGGGATGGGTGAGGATGGAGAGGATCCTGATGGGGATCGGTGGGGACGGAGAGGATCCTGGCGGGGACGGGTGGGAATGGAGAGGATCCTGGCGGGGATGGGTGGGGACGGAGAGGATCCTGGCAGGGATGGGTGGGATTTCTGTCCCCGTGCAACTCTCTAGTCTGCTGGATCCCACCCTCTCCAGGATTCTTGTAGAAGGGGGGTCCAGCAGGCTTTGAGCATGCAAAGATGCTCAAGGCCCCACACCAGCCCAGAATAGAGTGTTGGGGGTCAGCTTTCTGAACACCAGAACTGTAAACGCAATGCCGGTCTGTGAGGAAGGGGAGGGAATAGTGAAGGACAGTAGCGCTAGTCATCAGGAAGGGTGGAGGATAACAGTGCCTGTCATCGGTAGTGAGGGGGAGGACAGTAGCACTAGTCATGGGGGACAGAGGGGTGGCTGATAGCTGCGTCAGTCATGGGAGGGGAGGGTTTTGAGGATAGAAGCACCAGTCGTCAGGTGAAGAAGGAAGGAGGAAAGCACGGTCATTGGACTCAAATATAAACCTAGACCCTCATTTTTGGGCTGTTTTGGATGACATCCGCTTTTACATGAAAGAGAATGGAAGTCAGTATTTTGCTTAAATTTATATGATACTCTAGTAAAATTGCTAGGCACAGTTCATATGCTATCCTTAGGCCTGGCCAAAAGTCATGGACAATAAATGCTGTAGCAGCATATGGGATAATTTGATTCAGCTTTGTAATTCATCAGTACTTCTCCACTGTACATATGCAAGCATAGATTTCTAAAAACAGATGCTATGCGTAACAAACGTATAGGTTTAGAGGCTTCAAAACTGAAGAGAAGGTGAGACAGACTAAACTGTCTTGAGCAAAAGATGAGTTTGAATCTCTAAGGTACAGAAGGGAAGGGGATAAAGCTGCTTCAGAGCAACATGGCTATTTCTCTGGGATGCCTAGTACAGAACAAGAATCCTGGAAGACTAGTGTTGTGTGTAGGAAAGAGCACTCCTAAATCAAACTGAGTCCAGTGGTAATATTCATATGGTAAGAATTCAACTGATGAACTGACCACCTAGGGGCAATATGACTGCTAGATACCCAGAAAGCCAGCATTAAAAAAAGAGCAGGTTTTGGGGTTGTTGTTTTTTAAGAATCAATACCTGCTATAATTACTCAAATGAAACCATTCCTGAAAATTAGTATTGCTTTCCTAAAACTATTTGACCATTCAATACGATTTAGCATTTCAAATCAGAAAGAAGAGATATCTTTTGTTGGGTAAGATTTCACAGACATTTTGTTATATTGTCATTAGACCTTTCAGTTCATAGTGAAGTGAAAACTCAATATGCCAAAGTGGTTCAGCTCTATTTCTCATGTTAATAAAAGGATCCATTTTAAAGCCAATTTCCATCAAGCTGCGAGTGAATGAAAAAGTCTAATGTGAGTAAATACAGTTTAATATGTGCTAAAAGAAAAAAAAATGCACATTATTGCTGGGCTCTTATCCTTAACAGGTTCCAAATACCTAGAAATCAACAAGAATTATGTAATAAATCATGCAAAAGCAAGAGAGAAAAGAGCAGGATACATACGTAGCTATACACGGAGATTGCAGAAGCAAGAGCGAGCAAGCGGTCCCTTACCGGAGAGCGATTCTGAGGCTGGGAGGTCATTGGCTGTGCAGCTTGGGGGTACACCAGCGTCGTTGGAGCTGCATTCTGTCCAGAGGCATATGGAGCCTAAAACCAAAAAGGCATTGGCAATTTATAATTATAACATTAGATACAAGCTGAATTCTCATTTAAGAATTTCAAATATGCAATAAAAACCTGACTTTTCACCAAGCCTACAATCCTACATAAAGTTTTCATATGGCATAACATTGGCAACCCTCCAATCTTCAGGTACTACAGACAACTTTAGCGACAGGTTACAGATCACTATCAGCAGGTCAGCAATTTCATGTTTGAGTTATTTTAGTACCCTGGGATGTATACCATCCGGTCCAGGCGATTTATCACTTTTTTAACTTGTTCATTTGGCTTAGTACATCTTCCAGATTCACCGAGATTTCGTTCAGTTCCTCCGCATCATCACCCTTGAAAACCATTTCTGGTTTAGGTAGATCTCTTACATCTTCTTCCGTAAAGACTGAAGCAAAGAATATCAGGGAAGCTGCTATGGGCAGTGGTTCTAGTACAACTAGATTCAATTAAGCTGTCTAATACATATGATAAACACTAACCACCATCCACCCATTGAACTATGTTCATCGGACCTTAGCAGCGACTAGTTTTACCTGAGCTGTATTTGACCAGTGGCTCGCCCGCTTTCTTATTAGTCCATGAAGAGATAAATACAGCATGTTTAAGCTTTGTGGAACAATTTGAGTTTTTAGTCTGGATGTATAAAAACAATGAAATGAAAGAAAAAACAAAAGATAAAAATGGACCGATGAGAAGGCAGAACGAAAAGAACTTGTGTGAAATAAGTCGCCACTGAGATCCAATGAACCTGGCGTTTATGTTTATCATGAATGTTGGTTATATAGGCCCCCACCATCTTTAAATTTCTCATGCTGACTCTAAGGTGATTTATCAAGAGGTTCTTCTAGTCATAGTGCAAATCCAGGAGAGTTTTACATGCACAGCCTCCACTGAACGCAAATGGATCTTCTTCATGGGTATATTATAAACTTAACTGGTTACTGTAGTTGGTCCCCGAGAACCATTGATTTATGGGGACAGTTACCACTTCTCCTGAACTTTTTTCAGAGGGTGGGGATAAAGATGCATTTTCCATTTCTAATACTTTCAAGTGGTTACTTTGACCAAGAAATAGTTCTGGGACTGATGCATTAAACTACTATGGGCAGCAGTGCAAGGTTAATGAGAACTGTACATGAACATTGGTGGGCAACAGGACTGGCAGGAGACATGAGCACATTGCACAATTAAGATCTGGGCAGAGAAATGGCATCAGTTCTGGAATTTTTTCAACAATTAAGAAGAACCATACTGGGTCAGACCAATGGTCCATCTAGCCCAGTCTCTTGTTTCCAACAGTGGCCAATCCAAGTCACAGTACCAGGCAGAAACCCAAATAGTAGCAACATTCCATGCTACTGATCCAGGGAAAGCAGTGGCTTCCCCCATATCTTGTCTCAATAGAAGACTATAGACTTTTCCTCCAGGAACTTGTCCAAACCTTTCTTAAACATACACTAATCACTGTAACCTCTGACAACCAGTTCCAGAGCTCAATTGTTCTTTGAGAAAAAAAATATTTCCTCCTACTTGTTTTAAAAGTATCCCATGAAATTTCCTCGAGCATCTCCTGGTTTTTGTACTTTTGGAAAGAGTAAAAAATCAATACACTACTCAGGATTTTGTAAACTTCAATCATATATCAACAAAATCATGGTAAATCAACCAAAAACATCTACACCAAAGGCTCAGTAAAATATGAACTGTTCAGTATTTCAGCTCATTATCAAATATATCTATCATTCATCCTATGTTAAAATATGAACCTGTGACTTTCTCATCTGTCATGATGTGAGTGCAAGGTAAGTCGAGTCCTGGGAAAAGAATAGGTACACTGAACAAAAGGCCAATGGCTTAACAAAATGCACAGGTGAATATAGCAAAGCTAGTACTGGCAATCTTATATTACAATAATTCTCTTATGAGTACACTGCTGTGTTCTGAAAGCTATACAAAAACAGCATAATCTAAATCTCCTCATGATTGTATTTCCAGGTTTCTATTTTGGTTTTCTTTTTTAAAGAAAAATGCACATGTTCATGTATCTGACCCAGTAAAAGAACCAAAGTTATAAAATATGACAGAATAAATCAAAAGGATGAACTGTCTTTTTACACAAATAAGTTGATTAAAAAGAGATTATGCACTCAAGCCCTGATTAACAGGAGGTGGGACCATGTCAGGGACGGCCCTGAGCTCCAGAGAAAACTAACAGCTACCCAGTGGGATCGGCCTGCCAGCGGCAGACCGAAGTCTGTGAATTCACAAGCAGGCAGAGCTTCAAAATCGCTCCGAACACTAATTTACCTGAAAAGGGAACAAAATTACATCAAATTAAAATAATAAAATGGGGAGAGCAGAACAAACACTCCTGCAGGCATGTGTTCAGAAGGAAAGAAGTGAAGGTGGTGCTAGAGAGCCCAGTGAAGTACAACACGGTCAGAGTGAAAAATCCAGAGCTGATTCCTTCTGCAGCAGCAGGCGGCTACGGGGAAATAACCCCTATTACACTGGAGAATTCTGATATGTGTTCAGCTTGGCTCTGTAGTGCCAAGTAAATGGATGCTAGTAATTATCTTCATATTCAGTGGAATTTATAGTAGAGCAGGATAAAAAGTTATTTACGATGTCAAATGTGACTAGGACAAGAGGTCATGGACTGAAGCTGAGGGGGGGACAAGCCCAGGACAAATGCCAGGAAGTTCTGCTTCACACAGCGAGTGGTGGACACCTGGAACGCTCTCCCGGTGGAGATTGCTGCGGAACCCACCGTCCTAGGATTTAAGGGCAAGTTAGATGCACATCTCTTCGAAAGGATAGAAGGATACGGGTGACTAAGTTTTTGCCAGGTTACACCTGGCTGGGCCTCCACGTGAGCAGATCACCAGACTTGATGGACCCAGGGTCTGATCCGGTGATGGCAGTTCTTATGTTCTTAAAATAGAAACTGTATTATTTAAAGCAAGAGTGCTCCAAGTTTCCTCTTTCTCTCCCTAAAATCATCATCTGCCTTTTTTCATTATCTTATGACTCCCTCTAGTGGCTGCACATCGGCTTTCCAAACTAAAAAGCTTAGGTCAGCATCAATAATTCTTCTATTAATTCATGCCTATGGGGTCTTCATGAGTGTACCCACTGTCTAACCATCTTGGTTTGGTGTTTTTGTTAATTATCATTAACTGTTCATTGCCGCTGTGTTTCTATCGTCTATGGTTTCATTTAATAATGTGTACACTTGTCCCTCCATATTCGCGGGGGATGCAGGCGGACCATAGGCGCAATTATGGAAAAACCACAAATAACTTTTTATATGTTATTTGCAGTTTTTTGTAACAGCCAGCATTTTGGCTATTAAAACCACAAATAACTAGACTCAGCAGCAGTACGTGAGCAGCGCTCTCTCTCTCTCTTGATCTTGCTGGTTGGGCATGCAGACTCTGCTTCTGCTCCGTGCCGCAACGAGAGGGGGCGGCGGAGGACTGTGTGAAGGATGCGTCAGTTTTCAAAGTGCTCGGCACTTGCGTTTCCTGCGCTGTCTTCTTCAGTTCTGTCCTGTGAGAGGCGAGAGAGGCTGGCGGAGGAGATGATGCGCTTATTGCTGTCAGGTGAGCCTTCCAAAAGGCACTGTTTTTTCTTTAATTGCTCTCTGATTAAGCAAAGGAACTAATCATGATGTAATTTTGGAGGGCGGAGTCAGCATCAAAAAAACTGCGAATAAGCGAATCTGCAAATATGGAAACCGCAGATACAGAGGGAGAATTGTATGTCTGTTGTAAACCGCCTAGAAATGTAGAAAATAAATAAATTCACATACCAGTCAGGAGAGTGTGATGCTGCCAGTAAAAGAGACTAGCTTCTATCCCACCCTACTGCCCCCACCCCCAGAAATTCCATGTTGAAATGTTACCAGCCATCATTAGCTCTTGTTTTGTTCCCTTCTACCTTATACTTAAAGTTAAATTAAAAACAAAACAAAACACATACACAGACAAATAATCACAGAGACAGCAAAATACTATTTTCTACCAAGATTTAAAATTTAATTTTTCTATGATATGAATCTAAATATTTGGGCAGGGCAGGGCCAGGTTATACAGTGGCGCAAGCATTAATGTTAAGAAAGTTAGATTATTGTAATGCACTTTATTTGGGGATGGTGAAAACAAAAAGTAGGGCATTGCAAGTTTCGATGAATTCTGCTGCAAGATTGATTGTGGGTGCTTCACAGATGGCCCATATTACGGCAATTCTGAAGCAGTTACATTGGCTTTCTGTACAACAGAGAGTCCAATATAAAGTGCTCTCGATTGTACATCAGGTTTCATATTATACAGCCCCTGTATTTTTTTTTTTTAGAGAGATGTTGGAGTTGTATTGTCCAATATACACACCACCAATATACACACACCAGGGTTGGGAATTCTATATGATGGCCTCCTAGCCACACAAGCAGCAAAACTCAACAACCAAATCTCCATTCTACTAATTATGACCCCAGACTACAAACATTCAGAAAAGAAATAAAGACTCTACTCTTCAAGAAATTCCTGCAAACGACTTAATACCACTAGCTCCTTCCCACTTCCCAATACCATCCCGATTCCCCAAAGCAACCTCATCTACTCCGTATCTCCTCTAGAAATTACCAGATATCTTCTTCATGTAATACCTTTTTTGTAATTCTTTTGTAATCCGCCCTGAACCACAAGGCAATGGCGGAATAGAAATCTCTAATGTAATGTAATATAATTCTCTATTTTGAATAGTAGGGGTGACATTCTGGAACTCAATCACAGGTCAGTTTCGATTATACAAACCTAGGGATACTTTTAAGAAACTTTTGAAGACAGTTATTTGACAGTGTGAACAAAAATCAGTAAATATTTCTGTGATACTTTTAAAAACTCATAAAGATTTACCCCCTCTTCTATTAAACTGCGCTGAATGGCCCGTGCTGCTCCCGACGCTCATAGGAACTCTACGAGCGTCGGCTCCCCACACTAGAAACTGCTAGCACAGTTTAATAGAAGAGGCCCTTAGTTATAGGACAATGTATTTATGTGAACAAAATGAGTATGTTCATAGTGGATGATGTAGGAAAGATTATGAGTATATGTTGTATTGCTATTATGGCCCTGTTTAGTGGACAGAAATAGTACTACTTTGCACCCTAATGATGTATAATTATGTCTTTGGGCCTGGAAGAATGGACCCAACTTCTGACAAGTGTGAAAATAGGGGATTAAACAACTGCTGGAAATGAGGAAAAAATCAGTTTTTGATGAGCTGCAGGAGTTTGAGTTGAGTTACACTAGAAGGATATTTTTCAATACTATAAACTGCAGTTTCATCCAAAGTGAAGCTACTTTGATTTGTAACCTACTGTATTTTCCTGGGTCCTTCCATTTCTCTCTCTCTTTGTATACTTTTTATTTTTTTCTTACTTCACCTTTTGTAATCCGCTTGGATTCTATGATTTGCAGTATATTAAATAAAGGTGAACCATGAATCTTTAGGAAAAATCACTGACTTCTATAATTCAGGAGAGGCAAAAAATGTTCCAGTATGAAGACAGCCAGCACTTTTCATCAACCATCCAGCCTTTATGGTCTAACAGTTGGACTGCAATATTTTATTGAGCTCAGCCCACTACCATCAATTCTCCATAAAGTACACTGGCTAATGCTCATTTTGGTGCCTCAAATGTTAGACCTGTTTCTGGGTATATCTGACCTTCTGATTCCAAAAATGGCACCAGTTTTCTATCTGCTCTAGATTTTGAAATACAGAACATGTGCCATATACCACTTTTCACTCTGCTCGCCCATTAAAAAATCAGGATATTTTAATGTAGTGTTTAAGTTAATACCTTTTAAGTATGAAGGAAACATTAAAAATTGAAAGAAAAATAAATAATATGAAAATCTACTTATTTCATACCAAAAGCACAAGTTTACGATACAAACTTTCCAGTCATTCGACACACAAGAAGCTTCTTTATAGGACTTCCAAGAGTGGGATCTGCCAGGATAATTCCGCATAAGATTCCAACAAGAGTCTGCAATCATGTGTGCATCCCATCTTCCTTGGTATCTGGCTTCCATTGTTTTTATGTCTTGGTGAAATCTTTCACCTTACTCTTTGCTTAAGTCACCAAGGTTCTCTGGAAAGTGATCTAAGTGACAGTGCAGATAATGGACTTTAACACTAATGTTACAGCCAAGCCTGTTGAAATGAAAAAGCATATCCTCTACTACAGTGATTCCCAACCCTGTCCTGGAGGAACACCAGGCCAATCGGGTTTTCAGGCTAGCCCTAATGAATATGCATGAGAGAGATTTGCATATGATGGAAGTGATAGGCATGCAAATTTGCTTCATGCATATTCATTAGGGCTAGCCTGAAAACCCAATTGGCCTGGTGTTCCTCCAGGACAGGGTTGGGAACCAATGCTCTACTAACTGTGTGTAGTTGTCTGCCTTCTTGTTGCCAAGAAAGTTTTTCATAACAAGAACAAATGAAGACCAAGCACATGATTCAATTTCATTCACTGATGCTATGAAATGTGGGTCATTTATATTGTATATACTCAAATATAAGTCGAGACCCCCATTTTTCCTCCCAAAAAGGAGGAAAAAGGTTGACTCAAATATAAGTCGGGCAGCTTAATATTCAAGTGCCCTGCCAGGATCTACCAGCGCCCCCTCCCTCCCTTGTCATGCACTGCACCCAGCCCCCTCCCTGCTAGGCATTGCACACAACCCCTTTGCCTCCCACCCTCCCAGGCTCTTCACCCTGTCCCCCCCTTGCTGCCCTGTCTATCGTACCTCCTCTGCAATCCTTGGTGGTCCAGAGGTGTAGCAGGCAGGAGCAAGCTTTCTGCGCTGCTGCCCCGCTGCTAACCTGGTTGGTCGCTGCTGCGAGTTCCAGCTTCAGCCGCTGAGTGGCTTCCTGAATGGCTCCCATGAATTCTCGCACATATTCGATGCACAAACCGTCTTTATTGAAAGCATTTACAAATTGTTTCATCAGCCTTAGCTTTATATATAGTGGTGGAAGTATGATTCTATCTCATGCTACCAAAGATTAATTGATTACATTTTGTCCTCTAACCACCATATATTCCCTCAGAGGCCAATCTTTTTTTGCCCAATTTTCATGTTTGGCTCTACTATCCCAAAGGCATATTTACTATCCCATAACTTTATCTAAGAAAGTAGAGCTGATGTGATCTAACCAATGCAATTTTCTGAATCAGCGCCTCAAATAATCCCAGGAACAGGTCAAAAGCCCAAGGCACCAATAAAAAAAAAAAAATTGTTGGCCTGTGTTAATATAGCAGTAGTGTTGCAATTCGGAATAGCAGAAAATATCACAAAGATATTCACTGCAATCTACTGCCCAGCTTCCAAATGTTTTCACAGCGATAAGTAATATGATGATTCAGCAAAATCTAGTGATGGTAGTTCAGACTGTGTGTGAGTGCTTTCAACCATGATTATTAATGGTATCCCACATTCATTTTCAGCATGGTGGCGGTGCACACACTATTTGCAAACTATAAAGCAGAGAGATAGTTAAGAGGCCATCTTCATTGGGCTCACTAGCACCTCTCCAGATGGATCGATGGAATGGTCTTCCGATACAGGTAATTGAGGCCAGCAGTGTGCCTGATTTTAAAACTAAATGGGATCGACAGGTGGGATCTCTTCACAGAGGGAGGTAAAGGAGGGTCATTGGTGTGGGCAGACTTGATGGGCCTTGGCCCTTATCTGCCGTCACTTTCTATGTTTCTAATTATAGTTAATAGAATTTACAAGTGTAATTGTAAAGCAAGCTTCTCATAGATTGGTCTGCTTTCCTGATTTGATAATTTATATAAAATGTAACCGGAGGGATTCTATCTGAAAATGTTCCAAGACTAGGAATTTGCTTAGTTTCAAAAGTTCTGCACTTGAAGTAGCCCTCTGAACTTTTCTTAAGGAATAACAACTTTTAAGAAATCTATAAGCTACAAATGAAGTTGGTAACTACTCCTTGAACAATTTCAATGTTATATCAGACACCATCTCTTCATGTACCCAGAATGAAGGTTACTCGGCACCTTGAGATTTTTGTACCCTTTCTTAGAGCTAACACTGAGGAGTTTTTGGTGGTTTTCATTTCTGCCTGAAATATTTTGCTCCGATAAATATGCTTTTTTTTTTTTTTTTTTGCTTTCCATTAGACATCCTAAATAGTTCATTTCTTTGACAAGGTCTTATTTTACCATTCATGCAGGTCTCTAGCAGTTTCCTTCAGTGAAAGTCAACCTGACCTTCTTCAGAAAGTACAGTATACACAAAATGGAGCCTCAGGAAAACTGCTGACTAATGTTTAGTCTACTGTTCTTTTTAGCAGCTGTCACATGCCACCGTCGATGGTGCAATATCAGAGGCAGACCTTTAACACATATTTGGAAAGCTAAATGATGAAGAAAAAATGTTTTCACAACTATGACTTATCAATTTCCTGACCTAATTACCTACCTTTTACTCCTACTGTATCATACACTGTTATACATTTAGTAAATAGGCTCCATTAATAATAATGCAACTTGAATGAAATGTTAAAGCATATTAGAATAATCTAGCATTAAGTTTGTTCTACAAGTATAGGCAAAATTAACCCACACATGCTCCTTTTTCTGTTGCAGTTTACGTTTAAACAAACATATTCAAGTGGTTAAAGGTATATTAAACAAAATTAAACATTCTTGAATAAAAAGTTATATAAGATGATTATGAAACCTCCTGCATCTGCTTCAACTGTCTAGCCCAAACTGATATAAATGAAGAATTGGCTGAACGGTCCTCGTCCCTCCAAGGGAATGTAAGGCTCAAAACTAGTCACTTAAATGATAGATAGTGGACATCAGTAAGAGCCTTTCGTGGATAAACGAGAGAATACAGGCTGGGGCTATGCCTCATGGGTGACCAGCACCAGACATAAGTCCAAATGAGAGTTGCCCCATACATCATTTAGTCCATCTGAGCATGGCCACTCTATTCAGTGTGAATGTCAAAAAAGATGGCTATTAAACATTACCATCAAGGGAGAGGACACAATAAGATTTAATGAAAAAGAATTTAAAGAAATGTGAGAAAAATGTATAATTAAGAAAATAGAAAAAATCTTGATATCATCAAGACTCCCAAAGACATCACAATATATACCGTATTTTCACGCATATAACGCGCACCCGTGTAAAACGCGCACACAGGTATAACGCGCAGGAAAACAACATTTATGTAAATAAATTTACATATAGTGCGCGCACGCATATACCGCGCATGCTGCTTGTCGCCCCGACTCTCCTCTCGCCACCCTGCCCTTGAAGTCCTGTCCCCCCCTTGAAGGCCCACCCCACCCTGAAAGCCTGATGCCCCACCCCGAAGAACCGCCAGCCCCCCCGCAACGTTTGCGGTGGAGAAGCAGCCTACAGTGGGTTCGCGATGCCAGTGAGCCCTGCGCTGCTTCCTCTGCCGCGGTCCTGCCCCTTCTCTGACATCAGAGAAGGGGCGGGACCGCGGCAGAGCAGGGCTCACTGGCATCGCGAACCCACGGTAGGCCTGCTTCTCCACTGCAAACGGTGGCGGGGGGGCTGGGGGATGAATCATGACGTCGGGGGGGAAACCAACAATGTAAAAAAACAAAATTGTAAAACACGCTCACGCATATAACACGCATGGTTATGCTCGGTTTGTAAAATCGTGTATAGCGCGCGCAGCTATATGCGTGAAAATAACGGGTAAGTGCTTGAAAAAAATTCATGCTAGCATGCTCTAAAAATCCATACTGTAAAAGTTAATATTGTTATAAATCTTAAATATAAAAGTTTGTAGATCAAAAATTTGTGGCAATCTCTTAATAGATAGAAAACATAACAGTCCATGAAGAAAAAGTTCATGTGAAAATGAGAAAAAATATGTAGAAAGATTCTTGAATGCAAAAAAAGTTAACAATCGATAAAAATCTAATTCATAGGTTTAAAGTTCATAGCACCACTTCTTCGTAGCACTGCTTCTATAGAAGCTATTTAATACAAGTCGGTACTTAGCTGCCTTGAAAAATAAGGTCGTCCATACTGAGCCATTCAGCTAGCAACTCAGCACAGGGCATGAGTGCAAGAAGACTGCTCCAGCCCACCGGAGGCCTGCTACGGGTCCAGGTGGGTGCTGACCCGAATTCTTGCCCAAAACTCTCAGCTTATATTTGAGTATATACGGTAGCATTCCAGCCCTAAGGCATTTACAACAGGTACAATGAGTTGTTATCCACAGGAGCTCAAAATCTAAATGGATGCTGAAGCAACGAGAGGGACATCTTGCCCAATATCACAATAACTGGCAGGAGCAAGACTGGCACCAAGATTTCTGGTTCCCTGACCATTAACTACCAGGGTACCTGCTCTTTTCCAGCGCATCAACTCAAAAAGGTTAACTTACATATTTTGTTCACCATAAAAAGCAGACTTGTCTATAATAAACACCTTTCTCCTGCCATTCCCATGAATAATTTTGGTGCACTGAAGAGAACGGGAAAGAAATAATTTAGCAAAGTACTGAAGTTAACTGTGATTAAAGAGTAGCTGTGGCAGTAATTATTAGGAGAGCTCCATCATGCTCTCCACTGTACTTGATTTTTTAATTACGTAATTTATATTCTGGCTTTCTAACCACAAATCAAAGTGGATTACAACAAAATATCAGTACTATAAGACCACAGCCCCACTTCCTGTAGCAGAAAGAGCTTGATTAGGCTGTGGTAATTATGCAGCACAGAAACAACTCTGCAACATCTAGTGGGGGTCACTCTCCCTGATCTTTACACCTCCCAATCACCCCTTTCCCCCTTAGTCTTTTTCTCCTCACCCAAAGTTCTTTCTGTCCCACCAAAGGTCTCCCACAAACACCTCCCTAGTCCTTGTTTCACATTCACTGTGTTCTCCGAATCTTTTTCACATGCACAGAAAAACGGCGCTAATTTTTTTTTTTTTTTTTTTAACAAAACTGCCCCCTTCTTCATCTGATTATGTGGTGGCGGGGAATGACCAGACATACTGTTGCTAGAGGGGAAGATCAATGAGACCGAAAAAACCCCAAGGAACAGCTTTCTTTTCTAGTGTTCTGCAAATATTCTATGGTGAATTCCGCAGCAGGCAGGCGATCACCCCAACTACTTGTATCAAAGACAATAAAAGAAATCAACTATCCAAATACTCTCAAAATCCTATAAAAAGCAGAGATATAAACACTTTCCTCATAAAATTAATCAAACACAAGCACCATTCAATCTTATTAATGGGGGGAAAAAAATCACATCCATATATTCAAACACCTGAAGAAGTTAATTATTTAGGGCTCCTTTTACGAAGCCGCGTTAGCGGTTTAACAAGTATAATAACGCACGCTAGACAGTGGCATTAGTTCTAGCCGCATAGCGTGGATTTAGCGTGCGCTAAAACCGCTAACGCACCTTCGTAAAAGGAGCCCTTAGTGTATAAAAAACTGAAAATGCCATTATGGAATAATCTGACAGGGTCACTTAGATTTCGAAAGGTGTTAAAGATGACTATTTATACTGTGTAGAGGCCTTTTCTTGAAAGCTGCTCAATTTAATAATTCTGTTGAAGAGTTAGTTTTAATATTCATTGTATTGTTTTTAAAAACTGTATATGTTATCTTGTGAACCGCTTAGGTTTAAGCGGGGTCCCCTTTTTCAAAACTGCGCAGGCCGGTGCGCTGAATGCTCTGTGCTGCTCCCGATGCTTATAGGAACTCTAAAAGTGTCAGGCGTAGCATAGAGCATTCAGTGCTTTTGCAGTTTTGTAAAAGGAGACATCGATTCCTACTGCTATTCATACCAACGTTTATAAAGGGTTCCAGAGGTGCCTGAGAAATAGTTGATCAGTGAGCCTGATTTTGGTGCTAAGCAAAATGGTATATTATAAAGAAAAAAATAAACAACTGAACACATATTATAGATATGGATTAATGGGACAAAGCCAACATGGATTTAGCCAAGGGAAGGCTTACCTTACCAAGCAGCTTTTTAATCTAATCTAATCTAATTTCCATTTTATATACCGGATCATTCCAGCAAGGACTCAAGCCGGTTAACAAAGATTAAAAGAATATAATATAAAACAATAATGAAGGTAATAGAAAAAGTTTCAATAAATTAGATCAGCCCTCAGTTAAGAATCTCTGAAAAAGATGTTTTCTGATTTTTCCTAAAAAGTGATAGAGATGACGACGTTCTGATAATCAAGGGAAGATCGTTCCAAACTTTTACCAAGGAATAGGATAAGGAATGTGAGAATTTACCTAGGGTTTTAATCCCTTTAACAGAAGGGAAGAGCAATTTAAATGTATGTGTATTCCTGGAAGTGTGTGAACAAACCTGGATTAAGGTGAGTCAGTTGATAGTTGAAGTAGGCCGCTGTCTAGGCCTACCTCGAAGCAGAGACCTCACGCTATATGCTGTTTTCAATCAATAAGTATATTTATTAGCAAATCAGTAACAGCTTACAGGAATAAATCATTCAGCATATAGAGTAACAGAATGTGATCTTCAGGCCTGAGGATCCTCTGATGTCTGTTCTCCTTACTTCCTCTTAAAGGCCTGATTTTATACATTTCTTGGTGGCCAGCACCACGTTGGTCTAAATCACATGATAAATCTTTATTGGTTATTTTTTTATACGTCATTACATAAGTATATTCATTTATTGGCTTATACATTTGTGTCACGCTATACGTCTGCTCAGTTTACCATAAGGCCTAACCTTTTCCCGCAAATGCCCTTTTCCTTTACCATATAAGCAATTCCGAGCTCCAACCCCACCCCTGTCCCACTATCACAAGACTCATCTTACTAAATAATGTTCTTGAGAATTCTATTTCTGACCATGAGCTGTGTTCATCTTTTCACAATATCCGGCCAGGTGCGAGGCTCTGTTGCCATGCCACAGAGTTAAGTCTTGTTTTTCATAAGTTTCGCTCGGCCTAGCAGCTTAGCTCAGCAACAGGGTATTTCCCAATCAGTATATGCCAGCTGGCAAATGTAGTAAGACATGTCTTTTAAATTGTTAATATACTGATTTATTAGAGCAGGAGGGGAAAAGGGGATTTTTCTTCTTGCGGTCCGGTTGCTTCACCTTTAGTATTATCTAAAGGACTTAATATTCTTCACCTGTATCATACAAGGACTTTATACCAGCATTTTCCATGATTTTCCTCTTCTTCTCATCTTCCTTTTCCTCTCATAGTGTATCTGCATTTTCTGAAGGAGTTTGACAAAGGAAATTAGAATCATGGGAGAACTGTGGATATAGTCTGGCAAGCTCTCTGCTTTTTCCATCCTTTTCCTTAGCCCCTACAGTAAGGAGCCAAGGTTCCTGTGGAGCCCAGAGTACAATAACCATCCTACTGCTGTTCTAAATGTAGGTAGACTGTAAGCCTGCTGGGACAGATAGGGAAAAATACTAGTACCTGAATTTAAAAACCACCTTGATGGTCTTGCGAAGGGCAGTATATAAGTACCCTAAAATAAACCATTCTGGACTACCTCCAAAGGCACTTACTTCCCTAACTCCAAGTGTTGCCCTTCCCTCCAAAAGCTTAGGCTTCAATGCTATTGGGCCACTTTCTCAGAAAAGACCACTCACTATTCAGATTTGATCAGCACCTTTCTGGAGCAGGGGCCCTAATGATCTTTCTGCAGCTGCAAAGGGAAAACATTTTTGCAGCCTGTATCAACATGCATCTCATTAAATGACTCCTCCCCTCCCCCAAACACACTCACACATACCTAATACCAACAACTTACAATACTTGCTCTGAAAGTTTGGGGCATAATGCTGAATTTACCATTCAGAGAAAAATAGGACTATTTTATAACAATTCCTGAGCTTCAATAAAAATTACAGTTTTCTGTATAATCTAAGTCTATCAAGTAGACCATGCTGGGAACAAACATCCAAAGTGCATACTCATTCACGTCACACAAGCTCCAGAAAAGGAAAAAAAATGCTGAATCATCCACACTTGCTTCTTGCTCACAGCCTTGGCCTTCTGGAGGAAATGCTTCTCAAAAATAAAACTCAAATAAGCTAAACAGATAGAGATCTATATACTGTATTTTGCAATAGGTCAACTGAAAGGTTCTGTGGTTAATGTGGCAAGCTGTTCTTGAAGCCAGCTTTTGGAGATGGGTGAACTGGGAGTAATGTTAAATTAAAAAGGGAGTAAGAAGAACTTAAACACACCACAAGTGTTACTGGAGTACTGCAGCCTGATTTGGCTTAATTCACTAAAGCAGCAAAGTATAGGGAAAGTATTTACAGTCACAGCAGGACAAAGGTTTTAGCTTTCATTTTTTGTGGCAAGAGGCATTAAAATGTGGTCATATAAATTAACACAGCTTAAATTTTTGATTCCAAATGGATCCAAGGTCATAGCCGCATGAGATAAATGGCAGATAAAAAATGAAATAGCTTATTTAGTCCCCCTAATAAGGTGATTAAGGTTGTAGCTGTCACTTTTTGAAGAGTATTCCATCACTTCCTTTGTTTAGAGTTTTAACCAGCCAGGCACAGATCTTCCTGTGCTACAAAGTAGAAGTTTGCAACCATTAAGGCACATTCAATTTGTCTGTGTGCCCTAATCTTTCAGTTTGCACTAAATTGGATTTAACTTGGACTAGTCGCCTTAACATGAATCCATCAGTTGGTGTATGTTAAAATCAATTCTGCACATAGTTAAAATTCCCTAGGTTACATTAGTTACAGCTAATACAAAATGCAGTTGCAAGAGTTGAAACAACTATACTGGCTGCCTGTACAATGGATGGTCAAGCATCTTGGTATTTCATCAAGTGTTGGCTGGGAGGAAACAGATCTGAAACAGCTGTGAGTCAGATGACGGATACTGTAAATTATGTAATCACAAGTCAGTCGGCTTTTTCAGTGGCTGGCACAAATTTATGGAATGAGTTGCCAGGTACTTTACGCCTATGCAGCAATATAATTTTCAAAGATTACTTAAAACCCAACTGTTTGCGCAGGCTTTCATAATTTAAACACTTTGTTACATCATAAGGGTCAGAATTAAGTTTATAAAGCATATGGAATGTCTGTCATATATATGGAGATAGGTTTTATGTACATTACGCTGTAACTCACCTTGGTTTTAGGCAAGAAATAAATTTTTAAATAAATAAGCAAACAAAATAAATTTGTGAAAAGAAAGCCCCAAAATCGAGAACAATTTGCATGCTTACTTCCCTCTCTAAAGGAAGTCAGTCATCATGCAATGGCAAAACCTACGGGCTGATTTAGGACGCAGAACCACACAGTTCTGGAAGGAGTCCTGGCCATGGACTTTGGCCAATGACTGGGCTTAAAACATTAGGTGCAGCCCTAAATCCAAACAAACTCATTCAATCCTTTTTTACATTCAACATATTCCTCTACCTGTCCTAATACTGCTTTTAAATTACTTTTCCTATTACTGGTAAAACAGAAATAGGACAGTAAATTACTCACTGTTTCCACATGAAGATGTTTACCCTTTAAAAGGGGGCTTTAGTGTGTGCACATTTTACCATTATAGTTAGAGGAGATACAATGTTGTTCACTCGCTGATTTTAATATCGTTGACAAAACATGGATCTCCTAGACATCTTGTAGGTTTCAAACTTCATACAATTTTTTCTACTTTCAATTCATCCCATTCCTCATCTACATTAATATTCATTATTGAGCTTTCCTTATCTTTCACAATATTTCTTCCTCTTCCATGTATCCCACATAAACAGATACTTCTGACCCCTTAACAAGATCTTTCTTCTCATATCCATTCACTAATAGTTTAACAGTATTAAACAGTACTTTTGGTTTATTCACGGAATCACATCTTTTGTCTATAATACATACTTTTATGCTCACATATTTTGGATCGTCTTGCTACATAATTCAATTATGTTTAAGCTTCAACTCATGGACAAACATAGAAATTTGATGGCAGATAAAGACCAAACGGCCCATCTAGTCTGCCCAACTGCAGCATCCATGATCTCCTCCTCTCCCTAAGAGATCCCACATGCCTGTCTCAAGCTTTCTTGAATTCAGACACAATCTTCATCTACATCGCCTCTACCGGGAGATTATTCCACACATTCTCCTTAAGAATTTTATGTTTCAGTGCAGAATTCATGGTTCCCTCAATTCTGGCAAGTTTTCCATGTCCTGCGCTAGCAAAACATCCCCTCACTACCACTAATATGTTTTGACTGTTGCTATGATGTTCTTACTGTAGGATGCTGCATTTGCTGTTGTCCAAAGACTTGTATTATTGACTCATCTGTCCTTAGCACATTATCCCAAAAGGCTTTGGGACCATCCAGGTATGTTTCTAAAAATGTGAAACAAGCATTTATGTTACTGTTTGATAGCAGCGTTCGCTAGCTCCCATAAATCCCACTTTTGTCCAGTCTGTTTCTTATTGAGAAATCATGAACACTGGCCTTGGCTGAGAGTAGAAATGCCTGTAGTTCTTGGGGTGTTGTTCTGGGATGTTTTGTGTGTTCCTAGATGAGTTATGTGCTCTTGGAGTGATTTTCGAAGGCCTGACATTCCTAGGAAGATTCATTACTGCGCCACGTCTTCTCAGTTTGGAAATAATAGCTTCCACCGGGGTTCAATGAAGCCCCAAAACTTTAGAAATACAAAGTGATGCACACATTGGGAAGAATAAAACAAATCATAGTTACCACATGCTAGGGTCTACTTTGGGGTCAGCACTGAAGAAAAAGACAATACTCTGAAACCTTCCACCCAACGTGCAGCTGTGGCCAAAAATGCAAACAGGATGCTAGGAATTATTTAAAAAGGGATGGTAAATAAGACTATGAATATTATGATGTCTCTTAATTGTTCCATAGTGTGACCTCAACTTGGGCGTCGTAACTCAAAAAATAAATAATGGAATTAGAAAAGGTTCAAAGAAGAGCAACCAAGATGATAATGAGGATGGAACTTCTCTGGAAAGACTAAAGAGTTTAGGGCTCTTCAGTCTGGAAAAGAGACAGCCAAGGGTAGATAGGATTGAAATCAATAAAATCCTGAGTGGTGGAGAATGGGTATGTACAAGTAAATCGATTTTTAACTCCATCAAAAATTTCAAAGACTATAGGATACTCAATGGAGTTACACGGAAATACTTATAAAACCAATAGAAGGAAATATTTTTTTCACTCACAGCATAGTTAAGCTCCAGAACTTGCTGCCAACAGCAGTTAAAGTAGATGGGTTTTAAAATGTTTTGGATAAGTGCCTGGAAGAAAGGTCCATACTCTGTTATTGAGACAGACATGGGAAGTCACTGCTTGCCTTAAGATTGGAGACAGAGTTGGGGTAGCCAATGCTTGCCCTGGGATTGGAATGTTGCTCCTATTTGGGTGTGTGGAAGGTACTTGTGACCTGGACTGGCCACTGCGATACTGGGCTACATGGATCACTGGTCTGACCTAGTATGGCTTTTATGTTCTTGTCCTTACCCTGGGTAGAGAGGCAAGTAGAGAGACAATGGGGATAGCTCAAGAGGTCTCCAGAAGCCACCATTGGCCCCCTAGCCTTGCACTGAAGAAAACTGTGCTATGTCAGTGTATGTGACCTTGTCTCTTTAAATTGCACTAGTTGCACCATTGGTAGCCAGGCGGTCTCAGCTTTTTCTCAGCAGCGTAGCTCATGGTGGTTGCCTGTGTTTGCCTTACAGTAAGAACAGGAGGAAATGAGGAGCAGTAGGAGGAAGTTCACTTTTTTGCTATTTGCTGTACTTAATATAGATGATGGGAAAAGAAGTGAAGGATGGTGGTAGTGCTGCTAGAGAAAGCTCTTTTTAAAAAAGCTATTGTGCACCACTAAATCTTTTAGACCTTAATCAATCCTATGAATAGGTTGCAAAATTATCCTTTTTTTTCTTATGTGTTCTTCCCTAAATGTTTATTTTCTTTCTCTAAAGATTGTAGTTCATCCCCCTTGCCTTCTGTACCAGTTATGTATTAGAACGTTTATAATTTGTATTCAATGTTCTATTTTCTCCTCCTCTTTTTAAAAATGTTATACGCATTGAAATATAATATTGCGTAGATAACAAATCTTAATAAAACTTGAAACTTGCACTTCTGACCTTTGACAGACAGGAGATTTGGCCATATTTTCATCCTGTGTGAAAAACTGAACAGCAGGTCTGGATGACAGTCCATCTGTTCAGCTACATATCCCCCAACAAATCTTGTGTTTCAGTTTTATCCACCTGCCCTCTGCTCCTTCCCACCACAAGGAGCATTATAGACAGGAAAACAAATATATAAACACTTTAATTTCATAAAACACAAAGTTAGAAATGCTCAAACCTAAGAGGCCAAGAAATCACATTTTATTTACTAAACTAAAGCCTTAGACATGGCATCAATAGATAATAGGAATGCAGGCACAATTCAAAATTTAGTTTAGTTTTGATGGTGACATGACAAGGTCAGACATTCACTCTCCTAAAACCTAGAAAACTCTTGGGGGAGGGAGGGAAAGGACTCTGTTCTTGCGTCTTAACCTGTCAACGTTTTATATCATTCAATTATCTTGACTCTGTTACTGAAATTGTATTTCTGAGCAGATGTGGAGGAGGATTTTCATGAATGACATCCAATAGTGGGCTATGCTAGAGCAGGACCAGATAGATCATCATCATTTTAATTCTGTGGCAGTCTAACTGAACCAGAACAAAATCGATCAGAGTTGATTACTAACAGTCTTATCTACTATCCGAGGAGTAAAGTGAAAGCTTAAAAAACTAATAAATTCAAGAGTCAGTTTTGACCCTTTGATTTTCAGTGGCAAAAGTCTCTTTCTCTTATGACTAGAGTGAATTCTCTGATTTTTCATCAACAAGCAGGACTGATTCTGGCATACAGAAGAATGGTATCATCCAATAGAAGTGGGACAAAACAGATGTTCTCTTAGGATTCTGCGGCTGGCATTATGGTGTGGAAGAGGTAGATATGAATCTCTTGTTTACTCTTTTCATGCAATGAAGTTGCTAAGTAGTAAATGTAAAACAAACCAGAGAAAATGTCTTCACTCATATAATTCAACTCAAATTCATTGCCATAGAATGTGGTAAAAGCAGTTAGTTTAGAAGGGTTTAAAAAAGGTTTGGATAATTTCCTAAAAGAAAAGTCCATAAGCCATTAAGATGGATTGGGAAAATCTACTGGTTCTTCCTAGAATAAGTAGCATCAAATCTGTTTTACTTGTGACCTGGGTTAATCACTGATGGAAACAGGATACTAGGCTTGATGGATCTTTGGTCTGTCCCAATGCTCATTTATGACATACTGTATGGTTACTTTTTGTTCCATTATTTACCACCTTCTCTAATGTATTTCTACTATAATCCACTTTGCCCATCAATATAGTAAAGATACTTACCTGTAGCAGGTGTTCTCTGAAGACAGCAAGCATATATCATCATCCACAGAACCCAGTACAGACACTACTAAATGCCCTATCACTTTAAATTTTAAGGCAGTGATCATGCTTCTTGCCACTCAGTTCAGTAACAAAGCTAAGCCAACTAGAGGAGGAGGGCAGATTGCAAGAACACCTGCTATAGGTTAAGCATCTTTGCTTTCTCCAAGGATAAGTAGGCATATTATTCTCATGTGTGGGACTCCCCATCTGCCAAGATCGTGACTGGACAAGGATATTGGATAAACAAACATGATCCTCATGAAACACAAGAAGACTGGAGAGAAAGTTGGTGCACAGGAAGTAATATTTTGCCACACACAAAAAAAATCACGTTTCTTAGTGCAACATAATTTTACAATAGATCTCTTCTGGATGTCAAATTTCAAAGAAGCTAAACAGAGTAGTTCACATAATATCTTGTGATGATTGCTACAGCTGATCAGGTCTCGCCATGTCTGATGCAGTGAGACCTGGACAACCTCTTTTAGTGGATGGTTTGGAGGTTTTATGATCAAGCATAAGGCATAGCTCTGAGTGACAGCCCGAAGCACTCACTGATGTGTTATTGTAATGTTGATGGAAGTAAATTAATCTGCCTCCAATGGGGAGACTGTGAGGAGGAAGCAGGGAAATGTTGGCAATGGAGTCAAAAGGATGGCTGTGTTTGGACTGAGACTGAGGTTGTGATTTCTGTGTCCTTCATTGCCTTGCACAGGGTCACTGGGAAGGTGGCCTGGAAGATGAGGAAGATGGCTGATCGTAAGTAACGCTGTTTGGTGTTATAGTTATAAGAATGTCTGAATGAGGCAGAATATCTTCTAGACAATAAAGAAGATTGAGAGGTTTGTAATTTAAAGTGGTCATAGTATCTGTATGCTTTCTGATCTTACCTGCCACCTCTTCAATTTTATCCCCAAATAGGTCGTTGCCCTTACTGGGAACATTGGAAAAGTATTTTTCAACCAAATTTTACAGATCAGATATTCTAAGCCAGGCCAACACTCACATTGTAATTGCCATGACAGATATTCAGGAAGACACATCAAATGCATCAAAAGTTCTTCTAGCCATATACTTTCTCACAGTGAACAAGTTTTTAGATAATTGTTGAAATTATTTTAGTTTGGCGGAAGAAATTCCTCAAATTTTGACAGTTGTTTATGTGAAGAATTAAAATTAATGGACACACAGAATTGGTGGCCATAATTCTATTGATAAACATAGATGATTGGAAAATGTCCTCGATTCGCTGCCTGTAGGAGCAGAAGCTGTGATCATTTGAGGGCAGATTGCACAACTAATGAACGATACTGAAGTTGAGTTCTGTCAAAGCCTAGTTTCTTTCATGACCCTATGCAAAAGGTACCTTAATGCATTTGTTTGGTTGTGCCTCAAAGTCAAGAAGTTCAAAAAGTTCAAAGTAAGGAAGTAGAACCTTGTCTCTGTAAGGAGTCCGATGCCTAACACTCTAAATGCTTTGTTGATGCAATTGGTGCTGATGTAGATGCTTGAGTCAGAGGAGGCTGGGTGTTGGGTTCCAAATCTCCCACCATGCTGTGCTTTCAGTGACCTCTTTTGCATGCGGAGACAGAGGTCACAATCAATGTCCCAATATTCAGGACCCAGACACTTGGCATACCAATTATGTAGGTCAGAGCCTGAAATGATCCTATTATACTGAGAACATTTCTTAAATTCATTTGGTACCCCCTTTGATATGGAAGGGGAAACGGCTGATACCAAGTTAAAAGGCTCAATGGCCCAGGGAGATCGAGTAATTAGGATGCCGAAAACGGTTGATGACCTGAGAGTTCCTCAGGCTCGGAGTTGCCCGAAGGTCAAAAAGAATGAAAAATTGACCAAAATGAACCAAAGTCAGGTTAAATACCGCAACACAATAAAAACAACAAATTATGAGGAAAACACTGAAAAATAAGTACGGAAAGGCACAAAAAAAGGGCAAAGGTTTGAAGCGCTGAAGAGAAAACTGAAGACACAGCTTCTCATCTCTGCAGAAAACAAAGAACTCATGGTCCTGAAAGTCAACGTTACATACGTGGCATGGACATTTTCTAAAGATTTAAAGGGACAGTGCACTTGGTAGTGTCCATACCAAGTTCCATGGATGATGTCACCCACATGTGACCTCAGAGAACTGATTTATCACAAATCTGAAGTCCACACATATCTCCCCCTTCCCCTCTCAAAACATCCTCAAATTTTATATAGAATAAGCATAAATGCCAAGCATTATTACCTCATAAGCATACCGAATTCTATCCTCCAAAGGGTGTGGTGTTCTGCCAATCATAGCTATACTTTCAGTGGCAGACAATTATTCTGAAACGTCGCACCATTATTAAAAGTGTACCACCTCATGCATCAATTTTTCTGGAAGGGGATAGGATAACATGGTTTTCCCAAATTCCCACTCTGCAGACTCTGCATGCTAGTAGCTCTGGCTCTTACCTGTGAAAGTCCTGGAGATGAAGCATGCCCTGGTGGTGTTGCAGCTAGATTTGGATGCCCCTTGTTTATTTCATGTGCCGAGTACGGAGAAGGGGCTGGAGCACCCGGCTGTCTTGCTACCTGTGCTGTAACCTGCCAGAAAACAGATAGCAATGCAGATCAGCAATTTAACTTCTCTCAACGGACAAAATCTTCAGTGCAATTCTCCAGAAGCTAATATGGGTGAAAAAGGGGAAATGGAATGTGAAAACAAGCTCTTCACTCCTTGAATCCAAGAGTGTATTAATTAAAGTTAAAATGTTCTTGTCTGCTCATCATAAATGTGACTTGACTCACATTATCTGGTGGGTAGGAAGAGCTACTCGTAAAATGTCCACACATCTCTTTGCCAGAAAATTCACCAGGCATTTGCAGTCAGGATAAGGACATCATTAACAGACATAAGGAAAGCAAACAACATTGGCAACACAATGGAAGATTTCCATTATCCCATTGACTGGATAAATATATATCCCATTACTGGGGTAAGCTAGAGAGGAAACCAACAAGAATAACCACTTTGGATCCAGTTCTCAATGGAATGCAGGATCTGGTGCAAGGAAGAGGAATTTGTACAGAGCACTTGGTAAAAGTGATAAAGAAATTTAACATAATTCCTTAAGAACAAAGTAAAACCTTCAGGTCAATCCAGTCTGCCCAACAGGATTGCCACAGTTGAATCAGATACTACTACTACTATTAATTATTTCTATAATGCTACCAGACATATGTAGGTACGCACTCTGCACAGGTGCCAATTTTGGGGCAGATCATAGAAGTCTGCCTGGCTACAGGCCTACTTCCCAACTAATGGAGTTGTTGTTAAAGTCCACTACAGTCTTGATCCCGATAATAAATTTAAAAAAAGATAACTGATAAAAGCAAAGCAAAATCTTGCCTTATCAATTTATTGGATTTATTTTATGAAAGTATAAACAAATACAGACAAAGTGTACTTGGCTTTTCAGAAGGCCTTTGTTAAAGCCCTTTAAGCTCCTTGGGAAATTAATAAGGCATTTTCTTAAGGACTCTTACTATAAAACAAAATAAGCATAAGACCAATGGCCCATGTAGCCCGTTTCCACAGTGGCCAGTCCAGGTCACAAGTTCAAGCTTATTACATTTGATATACCGCCTAATAAAAATCCTAGGGCGGTTTACATAATAAAACTTTTTTACAAAAGTACAAATACAGGGGGGTACTTACACAGACTCAAAAAATTAAAAACCCAATAAAAGATACCACTAGACACGAAAAGGAAAACAGAAAAAGGATACATCATATTAAAAACAAAGGAAATGGGAAAGACGAGAGAAGGAAGAGAAAAAAAAAAGAGAAAAAAAAGGAAAAGGCCTGTTGAGATTAATTCTAGGGCTGATGTAGTGTTTTAGGTTTCAAAAGCATCTTTGAATAAGAGAGTTTAAGGCCTGATTTAAACCTAGAGACACAGCACTCTTGTCTGAGGTTTATAGGGAGGGAATTCCACAATATAGGTGCTACAACAGAAAAGATAGTACACAATACCTCCTTTTGGCACATGGAGGGAATAGTAAGAAGATATTGTTGAGTAGATCGAGGCATCCTTGAGGTAGTATAAGGTGTCAAAAATCTGTAATAAAGGCTGGAGAATGATCGGATTGTACCTTGAATGGCGATGAATAATATTTTAAATGTGATCTCGTGCCCTATGGCAGCCAGTATGCGGCTTTTAAGAATGGCGTAACATGATCATAATTTTTGGCTTTGTAGATGATTTTAATTAACCACTGTATTCCGTATGATTTGGAGCCTACGGATTTCTTTTTGTGTGATACCCTGGTAGAGTGAGTTGCAGTAAACTAAATGTGAGATTATTAGTGAATGAATAAGAATAGTAAAGGATTTAGTGTCTAAAAGAGAATATAAGGAATGGATCATTTTAAGTTTGAAGAAACACTTGCAAACGACTGAGCTAATGTGCTTGTTAAAGAAAAGCTTATCATCGAAGATGACACTCAAAAGCTTTAGGGTTGAACTGAATTTAATTGGGGTTGATCCGCTACAGGTTAGAATCTTCAAAGATTTGTTATTTCTTGTTGGAAATAAGAGGGCTTTAGTCTTATTAATATTTAGGGAAAGCATGTTTTCTATAAGCCAATCACAGATTACGTCAAGTTTTCGATTGATTTCATGAAGCTCACTAGGTGTTCTGTGTTTGGATAGGGTAAAGAAGTTGAATATCATCAGCATATGTGAAGACAGTAAACCCAATTGAGCTATTGTTAATAGCAGAGCCAGGAAAAGATTAAACAGCATGGGCGAAAGCACAGAACCCTGGGGAACTCCAAAATTCTGAACATATGGATCTGATGTCGAGTCAAAAGATTGATCCGATAAATGCGTTTGGAGAAGTAAGATTTGAACCAATCCAGTACTGTGCCAGAAATTCCCAATGATTGAAGTCTCATTAATAGCAGAGAATGATCAATCGTGTCAAACGCTGCTGCTAAGTCTAGAGATATCAGAAGTACTGATTTCCTTTGATCTAGAAAGTATCAGATAGAGGTGACAAGGCCTAGCAGAGATAATTTGGGTAAATGATGTGGCCTAAAGCCTGTTTGGTTTGGGTGCAATGCGTTTGTTCTAGGACAGGAGACTGATGGTTAAATGCTATTTTTTCCGTTAGATGGACCCAAAATGGGATATTAGCAATTGGGCAGTAGTTTGAACAGTCGTCGGTCATAAGTATTGGTCTTATAGTGGCTGTCTTCCAAATTTTATTAAGAGTACCGATGGAGAGGCTGTTAGTGATCATGCTGTGAATGAAAGAGTTGAATATGGAAAAATTGCGTTTTAAAACTGATGGTGGCAGAAAGTCAGAGGGATTACCTGCCATAGTCAAGGTTTGCAGAGTTTGCTGAAGTTCTAATAAGAACGGTATAGAAAAGTTTGAGAATGAGCTCAGAGGAACATGTGTCACCCTTTCCGGTGAGCTGGGGGGAGTAGTTGTCGGAGAAGGAACCAGAGACATATATACTTGGAAAATTTTGTTTTGGAAAGTCCGCTAGAACTTGAGTTGGAGGAGTAGGTGCATTAACCGATTTCTTATTACCTTGGTTTGTAAGAAATTTCACTATTGCGTAGATTGCCGAGGAGTTGTTGGCAGTGATAGTCCTTTTTCCATAATTCGAGGGTCATTTCATAAATAATGCAGACTATTTTTTTTTTTAATTTATGTGTTTTGTTTTTCAAGCATTTCTTTACAATCCTTCAATATAGTATTCTTGCTTTGCAATGACCAAGTCCCAACTTCCGGGAAGCTTCATTATTCCATCCAAGACACCGTTTTTGTTCAATTGCCGAATGGCTCGGGTAACAGCGGAAGAAAGCTCTTCCAGAGATGCAAAACGATGTCCATGCATAGGTTGTTTCAACTTTGGATAAAGGTCGAAGTCTGGTGGACTGTCTGGACTGTAGGGAGCATGAGGTAACACCTTCCAGCAGTATTGCGTAGTTTTTCAATGATGACATTCCCTATGTGCAGGCGAGCTTTGTCATGAAGAATGAATGGCCCAACCAAGAGAAACTGAGGTCAGGTTTTGTGCATTTTTCATGGAACTTTGTCTGTGATGATGATGCTTTCATGACAATAAGCAAAAATCATCATTTGTTTGACTTTTGATTGAGCTCTTCAAAACTTTTTTGGTCGTGGGGAAGATGGAGCTCTCCACTCGGACTGTGGTTTCAGCTCTGGCTCAAAGTCTCTGACCCACATTTCACCCAATAGCAACAATGCAATTCAATGCCTGACCTTCAACGTCAACTCTTTGTTTCAGCATGGTTGCATTGTCCAGGCATCTCTGCTGTTCAACAGTCAAGAAGTGGGGGACCTAACACACAGAAATTATTCTCTTTTTTAAATCATTTGTCAGAATTTGGTATGCTGATGTCGGTGGAATCCCTGTGGTTTCAGAAAGTTCCTCCTCGCAAGTCGCACGACGATCTTGTTCAAGAGCATCAGCCACGAGTTTCACACATTGTTCATCAGTTGTTGATTTTGACCTTCCTGGTCTTGCATCATCATCTATGCTCAGATGACCACTCCGAAAACGAGTTGCCTGTGAAACTGTACTATGATCCACTATTAACTTACCACAAACCTCACGTAACGCATTGTGGATTTCTGTCAGATTTTTGCCATACAGAGTTTCAATCTTAATCTACGACCTCTGATCGTCAACAGACATAGTACCCAAGACACCTGCAGTCTCCATTTCCCATACTTGTCACAGCCACACTATGTACACTACAGTCAGAGCTCCTAAGCACACATCCTGCTGCTTCAAGCACTGAAGTGAAAGTGAAACAATGTTTACTGCAATTGCATCATCCACTCCCCAATGTTGCCAACTTGTGCATTATTTATGAAATGACCCTCATATTTCTTTTTCCCTTCTTGCAACACAATTTTATAGGCCAAAGCTTTATCTTTGTAGTGGTTAAGTAGCATTGGAATACGATGACAAGTACATGGCAGAATACCAAACAGTAGCAACATTCCATGCTACCAATCTCAGGGACAGCACTGGCTTCCACCTTGTCTACTTCAATAACATTTTTCTTTCAGGAACTTGTCCAAACTTTTTTTTTTAACCCAGCTATGGTAACTGCTGAAACCAAAGACAGACTATGTGGCCCCACCCCCATAGAAAAGGAGTTCCTAAGGGCCACCCCACCCCCCTCAGCAAAAATCTAGCCTGCCCAACTTCCCCAAGCCTACCTTAACAAGCCCTGGAGGTCTAGTGCTGCTGATCAGCACAATGAAAATTGCCACTGAGGTTGCCTCAGGAAGTCTCAGTGGCATCAGGCAGGAACATGGGTGCTTTGTCCCTGCCCCAGAAGAGGCCACTAGACCACCAAAGATTAAGGTAAAGCTCAGGGAGGGAGGCAGCCTGAGGAACCAAGTCTCTGCTGGGAGGAGGTGGGCAATTCCAGCTGGAAACATTTTTTGTTTTGGCCAAAACCAAGTGATGCGTTTCAGCTACGGATTCTTTTTCAGTCGAAGCCAAAACTACCGGTTTCAGTTGGCCTCTACTGCAGCAGCTGATATTTGATCATGGGATACTATTGTATGGCCTTCCTGCAACCTCTCAGAGCACTGCAGTTGATCTAAAACAGTGGTCTCAAACTTAAACCCTTTGCAGGGCCACATTTTGGATTTGTAGGTCCTTGGAGGACTTCAGAAAAAATAGTTAATGTCTTATTAAAGAAATGACAATTTTGCTCTCTTTATACTTTATAAATCTTTCCTTTTGGCTAAGTCTTAATAATAATATTGTAATTTATAGCTAAAGAGATATATGATCAAGAAACTGTTTTATATTACTTTTGTGATTATAATAAACATACAGAGGGCCTCAAAATAGTACCTGGCGGGCCGCATGTGGCCCCAGGGCCGCAAGTTTGAGACCACTGATCTAAAATATAACCAAATTGATAACCCATTGTGATCCTAAGGAGAAATTTACATTGGTTAACATTACAAGCATTGCCTTACTGGGACAGCCGAAAATCCATCAACCCATTTCCAACAATGGCCAATCCAAGTCACAAATACCTAGCAAGATCTCAAAAGATTAAAACAGATTTTATGCTGCTTACCCCAAGTTCGAAACTGAATTTAAACTTAATGTCGGTTCACTGAAGCAGTACCAAAACGTGGCACGTCGGAACCAGTGAATTTTAAAGCTAAGTCTCATAAATTTCAGCACATCTTTAAGTCATCAATAGGAGATGCATACTTTATAGCTCTAGCAGCTTGTGAAAGTATAATGAATGACCACTAGTAATAATTTAAACTCATATTGAACACTGCAATGATTGGGTGGTAAGGCGGTGGTATCTGCCTTCATGTGTCTGAGCAGAGCTCGATTAGGTGTTCACATAAATTAAATTTTGGTTAATTCATTTTGACCTTACAGAGTGACTTTTTTCAAAATTTGCATTTGTCATTTCTAGTCACTCAACAGCCAAGAATAATTGAGTCCATTGCCCCTCAAGTGTTTTTTATCTTAGGATTAAGCAGTGTATTTTCCCAAGTCCATCTTAATAATAGCTTATGGACCTCTCTTTTAAGAAATTATCTAAACCTTTTTTAAACCCTGCTTTTGCCACATTCTCTGGCAATGAATTCCAGAGTTTAATTACACATTGAGTGAAGACATTTTTTCCAGTTTGTTTTAAATTTCTTTATGTTTTGCCTTCTTTCTGTTCTTACTCTATTTAATTTTGGTTTTTTTCATTGGAAACTGCTTAGACTTGCCTTCTTGTTTTAGACTTGCGCTATATTAAATAAATTGAACTTGAACTTCTTAGCAGCTTCACTGCATGCTTCCTAGTTCACAAGCGATTCGCATCTTCCTGTTCCACTCCACTTGTTATTTTATAGACCTCTAACATATCACCCCTGAGCTATCTCTTCTCCAGGCTGCTTAAGCCTTTCCTCATATGCAAGTTGTCCCATCCCCATTATTAATTTTGTCACACTTCTCTGCACCTTTTCTAATTCCACTATATCTATTTTTTTTTTTTAGATACAATGACCAGAATTGCACACAGTATTCGAGGTACAGTTGCAGAATGGAGTGATAGCATGGAAAAATTATGTTCTTACCTGTTAATTTTCTTTCCTTTAGACGCAGCAGATGAATCCAGAGACCAATGGGATAGCACACATCTACCAGCAGGCAGAGATAGAGAAACTAATTAACAGGTGGTCCTATTGGCTGGCACTCCTCCTGTATCTCCAGTATAGCTCCTTGCCCAAGCATCCCTAACCATCAATAGGCATAGCATGTAAAAAACTTCTTTCCCATAACAAATCTCAAAAGGCAATAATACAGAAGACAACCATCAATAATAACAAACTTCAAAAGTTGGAAAAGAAAAAAAAAAACGACAGACAATATCCAGAAAGGGTGAGGCTCTGGATTCATCTGCTGCGGATGAATTCATCTGGATTCATCTGCAAGGAAAGAAAATTAATAGGTAAGAAACATAATTTTCCTTCCCTAGCAACAGCAGCAGATGAATCCAGAGACCAATGGGATGTAGCAAAGCAATCCTCAATCTGGGTGGGAAGCAAATGCCGCCTCCGCAACAACCGAAGCACTAAACGCATCTACCGCATGCGCCCCCACATCCAACCAGTAATGCTGAGAGAAAGCACTCTCGGAAGACCAAGTAGCCGCGAGACAAAACTCCTCCAAGGAAAAAACCTCTGGACCGAGTCCAAGAAGTAGCCATCACTCTGGCGGAATGGTCATGAAGTTCTTTCGCCAACCGCTTAACTGCCATCAAGCAAGCGTAAAGAATGTTCTCCTGGACCCATCGAGCGATGGAAGCTTTGGACGCCGCCATACGTTTGAGGCATCCCTTGAAGAATAAAAAAAGGTGATCTAAACAACTAAAAGTCGTTAGAAACTTAGCTTGTGGAGAACGCTACGCACTTTCAAAAAAATGTAGAATAAAAGCACGTCTCCCCATTTTTCCTCCCAGGAAGAAGGAAGGAAAAGTGAGAGTGTCATAAAAGAAAGGATGACACCTCCTTAGAAAGAAATTGTGGTACCGTCCAAACGGAAACCCCAGATTTTGCAAATCAGAAATAGGAATCCCCGCCAAACAAGGCCTGCAACTCAGAAAACCGCCGAGCTGAAGCCATGGCCACAAGAAACCCCGTGTTCAATGGCACAGCCCTTTAGAGTCTCAAAAGACAAGGATGAAATGAAGCCTTCGGTAAACTGTGAAGTACTGTAAGACTGTACTCCAGACAGGGCTTTCTAAGAGGTGTACGAATATACCGTACTCCGTTTAGGAACTGAACTACATGAAGCTGAGAAGTAAGCAAAGAGCAATATACCTAGCCCTTGTAACAAGCTAAGAATGGCACTTGAAGCTGAAGGGAATTGAACGCTAAGCCCTTGGCAATACACTTGTGCCAAAAAAGAACTCTGGAAGGGTGCAAATGTTGAGAAGTACCCAAGAAAGGAAAAACCTCCAAAAGGAAGCAGAAGCCACAGGTGAAGACGTCTGTATCACTTGGATAAGAGAAGAAACAACCTGCTTTGCATAACACTAACACGTCAGCCATGACTTTTCAAATGCTAGGTCGCAATACCAAAGTAGTACGAATATCCATGTTGATCGGACCCTAGGTGAGCAAATCCGGAGATACCAGGAACTCAACAGTCCGGCTGTCGAAAGACTCATCAGATCCGCATAGCAAGGATGGCGCAGCCAATCCACAGATTCTACAAATACTGTGCCCTGAAAGCGAGCTTGAGATGGCAAATACAAGCCATCATCAGCCAGGGGAAAACACTGAAAAAAGAGAAACCAGAGACGAGAAAGAAGCCACACTGCTACCCCCTCTGACTCCCACTCCCTGTGCCCGCCGAAGAAGCTAGGAAGCTTAGAATTTTGAGACGAGGCCATGAGGTCTGGTTCCAGGACATCTCACTTCCATACAAAGAGCTGGAATGCCTGAGCCAAAATTCTCAATATCCAGAATGTAGAAGATTTCACTATTACTAACATTTACACTTTGTAGAGCGTACACAGCGCTGTACATTGTAACATACAATAAATGGGCTGATTTTAAGGCCAAATGGGATAGACACGTGGGATCTATTCACAGAGAAAGGTAGGGGAGGGTCATTGGGATGGGCAGACTAGATGGGCCGTGGCCCTTATCTGCCATCTATTTCTATGTTTCTATGTTCAGATTTCGCGGAGAAAGTCTATCCAAACTCTTTTCCTGACCCATAAAATGATCTGCCAACAGAAGAGGAAGATGAGGATCCACCTATTGAAGTAGAACCACAACTTTACCCGCCAACTGAGTACATCACCTACTGCCAGGCTGTAGAGAAATACCCCCATCATAATACTGACTGAAAAGGCTTTCAGCGTCATTCCGGAAGAATGGTCTGAAGCTCCAGAAACGGTAGCCTGACCATGCTCCAGAGTAGAAGAATGAACAAGTACTGAGTCGCCTCTTAAGACCAGACTCCTGGAGCTGAGGATGGAAGGCACCAAGCCCCTCAACCCGACAGCCCGGGATGTTTGGTGGCCATGAGCTAGTCCAGAAAAAACCGAGGCATGCCTTTGAAAAGAGAATCTCGCTGAGCCACCAAATCAGACAGAACGATGCTTGAGGAGCTTACCAAATAATTGGAGCCCTGAGATACCGGGAATCACTGGAATAAAAGCGACTGCTGTAGCGTTATAATGGGAAAGCAAGCCGAAGTTCCCAGTGGAGTCAGAAACATGGATCCTAGAACCTGTACAAAATCCCATACTCTTGGACATGGTGACCGAAGAAGAATGCAAACCTGAGACTGTGACCCATCGCCCTAGTCTCTGGGAAGAAACACATTTCTCTCCTATATGAATAAAAACATCTCCCCGGAGATGTACAGGAGAAAAGAGCGCTGTGCAAATTCAAAGATTCATGTCCAAAGAACTGAGGAAAAGAAGCCACCCTTTTCATGTCAGTCAAATGGCCCGACTGGAAGACATCCGAATCAAGCAGTCAGTCAAGAAGAAATTAGGTGAATCGCCTGGTAGTGCCAAAACAGTACCACTGCACACATTTTCTAAAATGTCTGTGAAGCCTTGGGTAGGCGAAATGGCATGTGCCAAAACCAAACGTGCTGCTCCAAGAGAGGCAAGCAAACCTAGTGCCGATTCGGAGTCCATAGTGAAAATGTAAATATTCTCCCAGTTTTTCTGCAGAAATGTGTAACCCTGAGAAACTAATTCAGCAGAATGGGATCCAGCCTGCCCAATGCCCCCATCTTGGGCACCATGCAGTAAATGGAACACCGGCTACCAACACGCCTTCAGACCCAGCTTCAGCACTGAGTCCCTCCTAGTTTCCCTAATTTCAAAGGTTCAACAACTACATTTTCGTAACAAATTCGCTGTTCTTTTACAATTCGATCTCTGCAGCTTTCGATGTCGTCCACCACGACATACTACTTTATCAACTTTCTGAGATAGGAATTGACTCCACCGTCCTAAAGTGGTTCTCAAACTTCCTTCACTCTCGCTCCTACACTGTCAACACAAATGGCACCATGTCCGTACCTTGGACACCATCTTGCAGTGTCCCTCACGGATCACCCCTATCCTCTATTCTCTTTAACATCTACATGTCCTCCCTGAAGCTCCTCCAACTTTCCCCCCTTGAAACAATCTACACATATGCTGATAACATCCTTGTCCTCCTTGAAACAGACCAGAACCTCACCAATCTCCATGAGAACATTACATCTTGCATAATGAAACTCCACTCCTGGTCCCTCTCGGTACAGATGAAACTAAATGAATCAAAAACAAAATTACTCTGGCTCGGCCCAAAGTTAGAACACCTGCCCACCATCTTCGCACTACCCACAGGCGCTGCTCTGCACCTTGAGTTCTCAAGCAAGGTCCTTGACATCACTATTGATTCTTCTCTCTCCCTCAACGACCACCTCAACTCCTTGGAAAAATCATGCTTTTTCAGCCTCCACATGCTGAGGAAAGTAAGATCCTACTTTCGCCAAAAACATTTCGCCATCCTCATCCAATCCATCATCCTCTCCAAACTTGACTACTGCAATGTCATTTACTTATGCTTAACAAAAAAAAGTCTTCAAAGACTCCAGCTTATCCAGAATACTGCAGCCAAGTTGATCTTTGCAAAACGCAAATCTGACCATGTCTCCCCACTCCTGTCCAATCTTCACTGGCTCCCAGTGATTTCCAGAATCCATTTCAAATGCTCCTGCCTGGCTTTTAAGATCATTCACGGCATCCTTCCTCCCCTAATCCCACTATCCTTTAACTCCTCGAGTCCTGACTCCACCAGACCCGCCCAAAGATATAAACTATCCTTCCCCTCTCTACGCGGTATTCTCTATGCAGGTAAACTGGGAAAATCTCTTCTCTTCAAAATCACAGGTCTCTGGAACGACTTTACTATCCCGTTGCGGAACCTGGGCTCTCTCTAACTATTCCGCAAGCAACTGAAAACTTGGCTCTTCTCTAACATTTAATTCTATTTTCCCCCTTACTCTTCCATTCTATATATAAGCTCATGTAAACCTTTTCCTTTCTCTTCTTATATTTTAAGTTCTTGTAAACCGTGCTGAGCTCCACTTCCGTGGAGAGGATGCGGTATATAAACTTAAGGTTTAGTTTAGTCCCTTAGTTCCTGAAGAACTACAAGAACTGCCCTGAGGACCAGTAACATTTAAAAGGGAAACAAAACATAGAGACTCCAAGAACGAACCGGAAACCTGAGGAGGATGCAAAGTTGCAAGCATCCTGAAAAATGTTCACAGACCCCTGATCTGACATTATAGCGTCTTCTCCCTCATGAGAAAGCCTGAAGAGTCATTGGAAGAAGTCAAGATTCCCTCAGAATGAAGTGCAGAAGGTCAGCAAACAGCAGGATGAGAAATGTAGGATCTGTAAGAAGAAAGAAATTCTCCTAGGAAAAATCAAGTTTCGCAATGTAAAGAGCAGTATACTGGAACCATGAAAACAGTACTAACTCCATGCAACGTGAGCGAAATACACATGTCCTTTAAAGTGAATACGTACTAGACGCAATCAAGATGCTGCATCTACCGCCCCTTGGAAAACAACAGCATCCTAACAGGTGTTAGACAAAGCTCACATCGCTAATGAGAGCTTCAGGGATGAGGCTAACAGCCACATAGCGCACGCTCCTCCGCGGGTTTGACAGAATAGTTGGGGGGTCCGTATAGCACAGGGGTGTCCAACCTGCGGCCCCGTGAAGTATTTTGTGCAGCCCTGACCTAAGAACTACTCTACCCACACCCACAACCAATACTCTTCAATACCTTGAACCCCATGATCAGGTTCCCAGAGCAGACATGAATTGGGATCACTTCGAATTCCCAAACTCGCACCAGTTCCTAAGTTTATTCAACAACTACTCCAAATCTAACTGCCTTCTCGATGAATGCTCCCCTAAAATCATGACAGTTGCCCCCCCTAACTTCAAAATTGAACTATTCACGTGGTTAACAACTTCCCTTACAAACGGAACCTTAAACAAGGATATGGGACACATACTAATTACTCCGATACCCAAAGATCAAAAAACCTCAACAACACTAACAACCAATTACAGACCTATAGCAAGCATTCCCCTTTTCACAAAGCTACAGGAAGAATTGGTCAACCTTCAACTAACAGACTATCTAGACAAATTTAACACCCTCAGTGAACACCAATCAGGCTTCAGGAAAGGATACAGCACAGAAACAGTCATAGCTTCCATACTAAACCACCTATATGATCTTTTCAGCAAAGGCAAAAGCGCATTGATTCTGCAACTTGACCTCAGCAGTGCGTTAGACCTAGTAGACCACGAAATCATGCTACTATGCATTGACGCAATAGGAATCTCAGGAAAGGTAATGAAATGGTTCCAAGAATTCCTAACAAACAGATCCTACCGAGTAACCAGCAACAGAAATTACTCCAACCCATGGAAAAACCCATCAGGGGTGCCCCAAGGCTCCCCTCTATCACCCACATTATTCAACATCTACCTCGCATCCTTAGGTCACCTACTACAAAAATTAAACTTAAAACACTATATATACGCAGACGACATATCCATCCTAATCCCCTTAAATGACATCACAAATGAAACTATAGAAAACCTCTCACACACAATGATAGAAATTGAAAAATGGACCACCAGCTTCAAACTAAAACTAAACACAGAGAAAACAAAAGTCTTTCTGGCAAGCCCCAACAACAAAATAACGAAAACATCGTTAAAAATAAACGGCCATGAATATCCAATCGCCAAAACCATAAAAATACTGGGCATCACTCTAGATACTCACTTAACCATGACTGACCACACAAACCTACTGGTGAAGAAATGCTTTTATATAATGTGGAAGCTAAGAACTATTAAAAAATACTTTTGACACAACATCATTCAGATTACTGGCGCAGTCGCTGATCCTATCTACCCTAGATTACTGCAACATCGCCTACCTGGGCATCCCAAATAAAACAGTACAAAAATTAAGATTAGTGTAAAACACTACAGTTCGCTTGATCTTCGGACTGAGAAAAAAAGACCACATTAGCCCCTACTACAAGAAATTACACTGGCTACCTGTGGAGGCGCGAATACTGTTCAAATTTGCTTGTATCTGCTTCAAGCAAGTCTGGGGCCTAGCACCTTCCTACCTGCAAACACACTTCACTCTGCACAACCCCACACGTACAACCAAAAACAAAAACATCTTTGCATACCCAAAGATCACAGGCTGCAAATACAAATCCTTCCTAGAAAGAACCTTCATGTTCCAAGCAAACAGACAGCAATCCTGGCTGGGAATCCACATAAATAAAGCCAGGCAAACCTACAACACACTCCGAAAATCAATTAAAACTGTTCTATTTGACAAATTCCTTGCTTAATGAGATCACCTTATAACTCCATTGTATTATGTAACATCTTTCTTCTCTCATGTATTCTTTCACCATGTTTCTCCAATTCATGATGTAACTTCCTTCTTCTTGCATTTTGTAATTCGCTGATTGTCCAGCCTTCTTTCTATGTGAACCGCCTAGAAGTCAGTTTGACTATGGCGGTATAGAAAAATAAAGTTATTATTATTAATCGAGGGCGATGCAGTGTTTCCCTCTGCTACTCCCGGGTGTTTACCGTCTTGCCGGCTCCCTCCTCTGTCTTGCTGCATTGTTTGTGCATTGTTCGGCCCCAGAAACATTTTTTTTGGCCAATGCGGCCCAGGGAAGCCAAAAGGTTGGACACCCCTGGTCTAGCATGTGCCATGAGAAGATGGCGACAGGAGAAACCAGTGTGATAAGCAGGGAAATCTGAAGTCCAGGCCCTCTCAGAAATAGAGAAAGAGAGTCCTGGCCGCAGGAAGATGCGAAGTGTCATTATGCCCATAGAGACAGCCCGAACTTGGAAACTGTTAGTACTACCTTTAGGCATATATATCCTATGCCACTACTAGACAAATGCAGCACAGCAAAGAGGCCCAAATAAGAAGGACAGTTACCAACAGACAAAGGCTCAATCTGCAGGGACCCCAAGAGAGATCCGTGTGAAATACAGGGCACTATCTTACTGCTGATCTCACTGTGCCATGAGTTGCCGTACGTTGACCCAGTCCGGAGACAAACCGAGACTGGATGACCTAGCACAGGTCAGAGTCTCTCTGGTAATCCCTTTGAGTGCTAACCCCAGAGTCCGATTAAACTAGCAGCTTCCTTTAAGTGAATACAGCAGGAACACAGACATAGACATATAAATCTGCCCAAGTTTGTCCCAAAGCTGGTGAAACACGTACAACTTGTCTGAACCGGAAAGGAGAGAAGCCGCGGCATACCCTGAGCAAAGTCAGCTGTAAATAAACTACCGGAATACTGCAGCTCTCCTGCCATCGCCGGAGACCCAAGCACACGCCTGATTCTCGCTGATACATGGCCGCTGCATCAACGCTCCTAGAAACATAGTCGGATTCAAGCCCCGCAAAATTTACCCTGCCGCAGCCTACATAGAAAGAAAATCAGACTCTGTGAATAACCAGAAGAATGGTGTGGTGCTTCCCACAGCGCTGGAAAAAACATGTCCCATCTCATGCGCGCTGCTATAAACCGGCACATGTACAATCAGCTGCACATGGCCGCAACAAACACCAACGAAAGAGAGCCTCGGAATAAACAGGACTACTACTGCTGCACTGAAACCCAACAAGGAGAACAAATGCGAGCATGAAATCGCACCACTACTGCCGCGCTGTAACCAACAAGGAAACCAAGCGCGTGCATGCAAAGGGCAGGAAAGTCCCGGCTCCCCCAACGGATTTCTAGTCATAAAATTTAGCCTCAATAAAATATCCATTCCTTAAACGTACGTTGACTGAACCCACAGTACTAAACTCCCAAACAGAACCTGAAGTTCAAACAGTAAAAAAACACATACATACTCACAAGCTTGTTGTTAGGGCCGGTTGAAGCCAGTAAGAGCTGGTTGTGCAGCACTAACAGGGCAGAATGTAGCAACTGTGGTCTCCCTTTTTTTTTTAAACAGAAAAGGGAAAGAAGAAAAAATCGGGACCCAGTCAGACCCTCTAGCAATGGAGGGAGGGTGAGGCAGGGACCTGGGGGGGCCCAGGTGTAACCCCTAAAGCTGGCACTGTTCAGCCGGACACCCCTGTCTCACTGAAGAGAAAATCTCAACAGGAGAAACAGAATGGCAGTCTCAATGAAGAGAAACCTCACCAGGAGAAAATAAAGTTCCAGTCACAGCCAGAATTCAGGAGCTATTTGAATAGCGACCATCACCTGCTGGGAGATAGAGCATTCTGGAGATACAGGAGGAGTGCCAGCCAATAGGACCACCTGTTAATCAGTTTCTCTATCTCCACCTGCTGGTAGATGTGTGCTATCCCATTGGTCTCTGGATTCATCTGCTGCTGTTGCTAAGGAATATAGCATTCTCATTTTTGTTTTCCATTTCTTTCTTAATTCCTAACATCCTATTTGCTTTCATAGCCACTGCTGCACTGAGCAGAGAATTTCATCAACGATGGCCCTTGGATCCTTTTCTTGGGCAGTGATGCCTAATGTGGAACTCTGCATACTGTATTTTTTGCACTATAAGACGCACCTAGGTTTAGAGGAGAAAACATTCTGAACCAAATTGTGTACTAATATATTTAATAAAATATACCAGGCTCTGCACTCAGCCCCCTTCATTCTCTGCCAGGCTCTGCACCCTGTCCCCCCCTCCATATCCTGTGAGAATTGACGGCAGCCATTAAGGGAGTGGCGTGGGGCCAGGCTGGAGCCCTGAAAGCTCGCTCCTACCTTGTGCGCTGGCTGCAAGATATGATGAGACAGCCATCCAGCGAGGGAGGTGCAGGAGCGTGGAAAGCTCACTCTTGCCGATACACTGCAGGACCACCATAATTTAAAAAGGTACCGGGGGAGGGGGGTGTAAAAATGATTATATTTGCTCCAAAAGACGCACAGACATTGCCACCCGCTTTTTTGGGGGGGGAAAGTGCGTTATATGGAGCAAAAAAATACGATAGTTGTTCAGGTTCCTCTTCCCCACATGCATCATTTTGCACTTGCTCATATTAAATGATCTCTGCCATTTTGATGCTCAGTCTCCCAGTCTCACTAAGTCCTCCTGCAATTTTTCACAATCTTCTTTGTGTGAACAGCAAATTTAATTATCTCACTAGTTATTCCCGTCTCTAGAACATTTATAAATATGTTAAAAAAAGCAGTTCTAGCACAGCCCTCTGGGGAACCCCTATATTTACTCTTCTCCATTGAGAATACTGAACATTTACCTATTCTCTATTTTCTATCTTTTAACCCGTTGTGCCTATATATCATTAGATTGTGTTCAATATCTTTAGTAAGTGTTCCTTCTGTTAGGATAACAAGGTTGGTATAGACAAAGCTTGTCTAAGTTCAGTTCTTGAGGACTTCAAGCAGAGCAGTTTTCAGGATCTACCTAAAGAATATGCATGACAGATCTGCATAAATGGATGTAGTGACAAAATAAATTTCCTTAAGAAATTGCAGGGAAACTTCCGATTGAAAACAGAAGGAAGTCAGAAAGTGCTTGTATCAAAAAGTAAACTGACCTCACTTAAAACCTGTCTATGGAGATTGATCAAACCAAGGAAATTTAAAGAATATATCACAGTCTTTTAAAACTACTTCAAAAATGATGGCATTCTTTGTTTGTATGTTTCTCTCTCATAGTACAACCTTATAAGTTTATTTGAGCATTTTGTCGTAGAGTGAGCAGTGAAATCTTTACTCACACTCGACTTTGTCACATTTATTTTGTTTTTTAGGTGTGTTTACATCACCAATTCAAAATAGTTATTTAAAGCTTTAAAGGACTCTCAGTACTTTTACAATTGGGTCTCCTGAAGAAGAAAAACAAAACGGGGCCACGTTGGGACCCCAAACTTTTCATAAGCCGACGACTGCTTCCAAATAGTCCAACCTGACCGGGATATTCCAGACTGGCCTAGCAGCTAAGTATGTGCATGACTACTTCCTCACCTTTCTGCACACTTGAACAATCACTCTTCCCCCCTGCATGACTTCAGTTTCCCAACCGCATACCCCAACTGCATACTCCACCAGCTAGACCCATCAACCTCTGATACTCTCCTACCAACTACTGCAGAATCACCTTTACATCTACCTCAATTCACCCCAGCCCCATCAATCTCTCCCTCCAACCCCTACTCAACCCTTCATCACTCTCTATCAAACTTCTGCAAGGCCCAACATGCCTAATTTCACAAAAAAACTGCTTACTCTCCTCCTCCTCTATCTACTCAGCACAAGAAATTGGATCACCAGAACCTTAGCATTTGAACCCATCCCCACCTACCTTACTTGGAACAGAGCCATCAAACCAATTAGACCACTTCCCCCCTCCAATATCCTCCATGACTACAAGGAATCAGGCCCATTCCCGATCACCGTAATCAACTCCACCCGACACTCCTCCAGACCAACACAAAAAAGAAATAGACTCCTAAAAAATCTACCAAGTACTCAGCCCATCACTCCCTCGGAACACCAAACAATATTGGGTGCCTATCTGAACATTCGATCAGCTAGAAACAAAGCCCAACTGATCAAAGATTGGCTAGAAGAAACCCACCTCGATATCCTACTCCTCACCGAAACATGGCTAATTTCCGACCATGACCCCATCATCAGAGACCTACTCCCTCCAAACTACAAAATCATTCCATTATCAAGAAACTTTAGAAGAGGTGGCGGCCTAGCAATAATCCTCCGCGACCACTTCCAGTTCCAAATCCTCGATTCTAAACTGACCAACGCTCTGGAAATACTCTCCTGCAAAATCTCCAAAGCCGACTGCAAAGACAATCTAACTATTACACTATTTTACTCCCCCCCCAGCAAATGGAACCAAGCCAAAGAAGATTTCTATGAATACCTCCTCACAAATTCCGTCGCGGGCACCCACAACCTTCTTGCAGGGGACGTCAATCTACACCTTGAACAGGAAGAGAATTCCAACGTGGCCGATCTCCTCTCCTTCCTAACCTCCCTAGGTTTCTCTAAACCACCCCCTACAAAAACCCATGACAAAGGCCATCACCTAGATCTGATCTCCTTCCTCCCCAACACCACTTCAACCCCCAGCATCAACCTTAAAGAAGAAAACTGGTCCACCACCCCCTGGTCTGATCACCTCCGTTGCAATTTCAAATTACACTGGCTAATAAAACAAACCAAAAAACAACCAAAAACCACCCACAAAGAAAAAACAAAATGGTCTAGAGGCCAACTCAACCCAGAAGAATTCTGGTCTCACTACAACCCAACATCCATCCCAGATCCTGACCCTAACTTCATCTCAGACTGGAACAATTTCAGCAATAAGACCCTAAACGACATTGCTCCACTGAAACTTTACAAGAAAAAACACCGCTCCTCAGCTAAATGGTTCGATGCAGATCTTCTTGCCCTCAAACGTGAAGTACGCAAACTGGAAAGAACCTGGTGCAAAACAGGCACAAACACAGATAGACACTCATGGCGAATTAAAGTCACAGAATACAAAAAAATGATTAAAGAAAAACGACACAAGCACTACGCCCAACTTATCAACACCCCATCCCTAAACACTAATAAACTCTTCAGAATAGTTAACTCCTTAATGGACACCGTCCCACATAAAAACTCCCCCACTGAACTACCACCCTCCCCAACAAGCCTAGCTGACTACTTCGCCAATAAAATTCTCAACTTGAAAACAACGCTCACAACAACCAGCACTTACCCATATATCCAACCACCCTCTCCAGAAAAGGAGGGCTCACCAGCAGACATGACCTGGTCCCACTTCAATAACCCAGACTGGAACCTATTTCTCAAGCTATACTCAAAATATTCCAAATCCAACTGCCTACTAGATAACTGCCCTCCAACCATCATGAAAACTGCCCCCCTCCCCTTCAAAGCGGAACTCTTCAACTGGATAACCTTGTGCATGACAACCGGCCACTTCCCACTGGAACTTGGACACATCCTCGTATCTCCAATAATTAAAAACCCCAAAGAATCTCCCTCCGTAATCTCCAACTACAGACCCATCGCCAATATTCCTCTCTTCCAAAAAATCATGGAAGGACTGGTCAATCACTACCTCACATCATACCTAGAGAAATTTAACATCCTCCACGAATCCCAGTCTGGATTCCGCACCAATTACAGTACGGAAACCGTTCTAGCCTCACTAACCAATCACCTCCTCCAACTATTCTCACTGGGAAACAGCGCACTGCTACTACAGTTCGACCTCAGCAGTGCCTTCGACCTAGTAGACCATGACATTCTGATTAACTGCCTCGACTCCATAGGCATCGCCGGACAAGTACTAACCTGGCTCACAGGCTTCCTAAAAAACCGAACCTACCAAGTCCATAATGACGGAACCTTCTCCCACACATGGAGCAACCCCTGCGGAGTCCCCCAGGGCTCCCCCCTATCCCCGTCACTATTCAATATCTACATGGCATCACTGGGACACATGCTATCGAACCGTAACCTGAAATCCTATATATACGCGGATGACATTACAATCATCATACCCATCACCTCACTGTCAAATGAGACTGAACAATTCATCTCAACTGTACTCACCATGGTAGAAAACTGGACCACTCGCTTCAAACTGAAACTAAACCCAGAAAAAACCAAGTTCTTCCTTGCAAGTCCCAACCACAAACTAACATCCACCACCCTGCATCTTAATGGCATAACATATCCAATCAACTCTACTATAAAAATCCTCGGAGTCATCTTGGACCGATGCCTCACTTTAGAACAACACACTAACACCCAGGTCAAAAAATGTTTTTCCACCCTTTGGAAACTCCGCTCCATCAAACATTACTTTGATTTTCCCACCTTCAGATTGCTGGTCCAATCCCTAATTCTAAACTCCCTGGATTACTGCAATATCATATATCTGGGCTCCTACAAGAAAACCATTAAACGACTACGACTTATTCAGAATACCGCAGTCCGCCTCATCTACGGGCTCAAAAAATCAGACCACATCAGCCCTTTCTACAGGAAACTTCACTGGCTACCGTTCGAAGCAAGGATCATCTTCAAATTCGCCTGCCTCTGCTTCAAAACCCTAACTGGCTCAGCCCCGATATATCTTTCACGCCACTTCACCTTCCCAGGCTCTAACCGTACACGCAATGCACACCTGTTTGCCTACCCCTCCCCAAAAGGATGCATCCACAAAAGATTCTTCGATAAAACCCTCTCTTTCCAAGCTGGCAAATGGAATGACTGCCTGTCCACTCTCATCTCTCTTGCCCCAACTTATCAATCCTTCAGGAAATCTCTAAAAACATACCTCTTTGATAAATTCCTCTAACCCCCGTCCCCCCGACCAAACTAATAATCCCTTGCCTCCCTCCCTACCCTTCCCCTCTCCCCATGCAACAATTATTGGATCTTTTTGTAATTGTCACTGGTTTATGCCATATAATTGTTAACCAATTCTCTGCACCTACATTGTTTAAATCGCTCTGAACTGTTTTTCGATATGCTGTAACCTCGATGTAACTTCGCTATAACTAAGCTGTAACTTCGCTGTAAATGTACAGTCTCTTATCCTGTAAACCGCTCTGAACTGTTTTGTGGTATTGCGGTATAAAAAAATAAAGTTATTATTATTATTATTATTATAAAGCTAAGTAATAGCATTATAAGTCACCTATTTCAAGTGATGTTTGCTTTCATGAAACATACAAACAAAGAATGCCATCATTTTTGAAGTAGTTTTAAAAGACTGATATATTCTTTAAATTTCCCTGGTTTGGAGTGTGATCATTATTGAAAAAGCTGCAATGACTGGAAGGTAAATTCTGTACCCATACTGGGGAGGTATATACCTTCCCTAAAGAGTTTCACGTCTCTGAGCAACTTCCAAATTTTTAATCAATCTCCATAGACAGGTTTTAAGTGAGGTCAGTTTACTTTTTGATAAATGGATGTAGTGGGCATACAGAGTTTTCTTATGCATAGTCATTAGGGATATCCTGAAAACCTGGTCTGTTTGCAGCCCTCGAGGATTGAACTTGGCAGGCTGGGTACAGACTCATAGGGCCTTCTATTTGGAAAGCTCTTCCCTTAAACTGGAAATGAGACAATTCAGGAAACAGGGTTTCATCTTATTCTATCATATGTATAATTTCTGTTGAATGAAATTGGCTAGTAGTCTGCAATGTTTTGTTTTATTTAAAATTGTTTTATACAGTACATACATAAAAGAATTTGACAATGTACAATAAGATGATTAAAACATCAAAACTAAAAATATTTTATCAATTTTTTTATTGACTTAAATGTATATCTATGGATATACTGGGCATGCAAATCACTCAAGCACTGCACTAGATCTCCAGAAGCTTACTTTGGGCCTCATCTCTACAATACTTCCCTCAAGGACAGTGTCTCGCAAACTTTGTCAAGCCGCGGCACACTAAACGTGGTGGCCGTAGTTCGAGGCATCCAGAAGTGCACAGATGTCGATGCGATGTCATGCGCATGACTGATGTCATGACATCGACATTCACGCAAGCGCAAAGGCCCTCCAGACAGGCCCTGAGCCGCCAGTGGGGGGTGCTGGAAAGGAAGACGTGCAGAGAGGAGAGGCACTGGCGCCAGCTGACTGCCTCCAGGATGGGCTTCTCACCATGAGAGGCACGTCATGTAGGCAGTCAGCCGGCGCTGGTGGCTCTCCTCCTCTCCGGGCCTCTTGCAGCACACCTGAAATATTGGGCAGAACACAGTTTGGTATAACAGAATAATTTTACTATGTTCACTTTTGGTATTAAAAAATGGAAGGAAAAGTTTGGTTTCTTTTGCTTTTACCTTGGGGATGTGTTGAGGTGAATAGGAAATTGTGATGTAGGAGCTGTAAATTCACCTTGAACAATTAAAGTGAACCATGTAAACAAATGCTGGTAAACACACTTCAGGTGGAAAGCTAAATGGGAATTTCTGATAACTGATAAGCCCTACTGACTCAAGAACTCAGATGGTTTTGGTTATTTATTGTTGAGCTTTTGACCAGCCAATCATATACAGATAAGGACACACACACACATACCCCGTTTGCATAAATATGCTCCCACCATGACCAAACGCTTCATGAAGGCACGTTGGGTTAATGCTAGGCCAAACAGCAAACAGGAAAGGGAGGAGAGGGGATGGGACTTGTATACCACATTTTTGTGGTTACTCATTCAAAGCAGTTTAAACATATACAGGTACTTACAGCTCTTCCTCTATATTCACGGTTTTGGGACTCGCGAATTCAGTTATTCACAAGTCTCAAAACAAGCAGCTTCCCTCCAGCCTCCACAGCTTAAAGCCCTAGTGGTGTAGCGATGCTCCGCTATCAGAATTTTTGCCTCAAGTTCCTGCAGTCTCATGAGACTGATGCATGAAGTTGAGGCAGCCATTTTTGATAGCAGATCTGCACAGGGCAGGAGCGTAGGAAAACTGCTCCTGCCCCACTTCACTGCTAGACCACTAACATTGCTGAAACATTAAGTTATTCTGTTCTTTGTTCTTGTATTTGTCCTAACTCCCTATTCTCCATCTGGGTCATCGGTATATTTATAGGTATTTTTGTAGGTATATAATAAATCTGATTCAAAGCAGGCATAGCCTCCGAAGGAAACTTCAATATCTCAAGCAAATATCTTTTAAAAAGATCAAGAGAAGATATACTAGGGGACCTTAGAAAATTCAAGAGACAGAGATTAAATCTTTTATTATTATTTTCAATAGTCTCTATCTTTATATGAATGATCAATTTGTCTTTAGTAAGAGCTGCAGAAGTTTCTTGTAACAATTTAACTTCTTCCTTTAATGAAGATATTTCAGCAGCAAACTCTGTTCTAGTCCCTTCTAAATTTTTTGCCACACCATCAATTTTGCTCACAAGTTTGGAAATTTCTCGAGAAGAATTCATCACTTTAGAATCCAGCCTCTGGAGAACCTCCCAGATAAGACTCCAGGGATACCGCCAGGGAAGGTTTACTGCTGTCTTTCATTATCGGCTGCTCTTTCCTGCCATTCCCTTATCCAAGAGTCTGTCTTGCCCCCGACTGGAGCCTACAACAATTGCTTAGTTGAAAAACACCCCTTCCCTGCTGCCAAAGAGATCAACTGGCTCAGCGGGGTACTGCTACTTTCTGGAGGGGATAGAGAAACCTCTTAACTCTGAAACTGAAAGTGCTCCTTCGTTGCGGTTCAATGCCGGAGCCTCTCCTCCTAGTAAATTTGGGGTTTTAACTGTAAAACGCTCTATCGTCGGCTGAAATCCAGGGAGAGTCTTGGCTGTTGGGGGAACCACCCTTACCGCTCCCTTACGTTTATGAGGCATTTCAGCAAGGTAAACTAGAACAGGTTCAGCCAACAATTAAGAGCATCTTTCTACAGCCAACTTCACACTGCCATCTTGACTCCTCCCCAGGTTATTCGTATTTAAATAACTTTTCAGCCTACTAGAAATAATATATTTGGGACCAAATCGAATCAAATTCGGATGTGGTTATTCGGTAAAGCCCTAGTGGTAAGAGCAGTGGATTAAAAAAAGCTTCCTGGAGGAAAATCCATAAACTACTATTGAGACAGACATGGGGAAAGCCACTACTTACAGTATATCTAGAGTTTGTAAATGTAATCTTGTCACGCTTTAGAATTCTGTGGCCTAGATTAACCACAGAAGCAAGATACTGGCCTAGACGGAACATCGGTCTGACCCAAAATGGCTATTCTGGTATTTTTATCCATTAGATGCACCTCTTGGACTCTGTAGAAAATAAGGGTTTGGACTCCATCAGCAATTCAAGTTTATGATGCTCCACCTGCAGTATTAAGTTTATTCCCAGAGAAATTTACAACATTGTAAATATAGGCCTCTAAACAAATTATCACACCAGGTTAAGGGACTGTAGTAGGTAACACACAAGTTTGTTCTTCTAGACACATGCATTAAAGCAAACAGCTTTGAAAGTAGAGTCCAAGAAATACTTACAGTGCTGTAGACTGCGGAGACTGCTGACGGAGTGAAGATCCTGTCATCCAAGCTCTGCTGTACAGGTACTCGTTGAATCCTAAAAGGTAGTGCGTTAAGGAGAATAGAACGAGCAGGAGAGTGGTGCCCTACATGGAAGGGGCAGGGCACAAACAAATCCGATTACCATTTCAAAATAATACCAACCACTGAAGAGAGAGAGATTTCATCCCTAACCTTGCCCAATTAATCCACACCAACCCGGCTGCCTACGGCTTTGGCATATCCAACAAGAATCATGAGCTGGACAAGAAAATTCAGTTAAGGATAACTCACCAAACCAAATAATATTTTGGCATGGGAGCCCTTTAGAAAAGGACTGTACTTAATGACAGTTAACTACTACTAAATCCTGCCTGTTTTCCGAAGAATGACTTTAACAATGTTCTCTTTGCTTTTGCTGTGTCCCTTCCCCACCCATTTTAAGCCTCTCATTTATTAAAACACAGAGATGAGAGCACATACAAAGATAAGCTGTAATATATGAATTGAGAGAGCTGGTTAAGTTCAAATAGAGTTAACATACATATACCCTGAACCCATATAGAGACTTGTACATAAATATTTCAAAACTGATGAGGGAAAAAATGAACACATTTTTTGTGCAATACATCACCTTGGGTCAATCTTGTCACAAAGGCAGTTAATAAATACCAATAAATTAACATGTCACACACATTCAGGCAGCAATTTTAAAAAGCAAGCAACTGACAAACAGTACATTCTGTCATCTTGGACTGTCTGCCAGTCTTCTGAAGCTTTCATCAACTCAGTCTCCTGATTGAGTCCCGCCAACTAAGGAAAAGGAATTGGGACTTGTAATACTGTGGACAATTTCTTAACATAGATTGAAGAAATAAAGGAATCTAATTGTGTTTCGTCCACAGATTAAGTGACTTGCCCAGAGTCACAGGGAGCAGCGTGGGGTTTGAACCCACAACCTCAGGGTGCTGAGGCTCTAACTCTAACCACTGCATCACACTCTCCTCCAATACAATATCAGAAGTGAGCCAAGTAGAGAACAATGAAGCCATTGTGACATCACTGCTGAGGTTGGCTCTTAGGCATTGGTGGAATGAGGCATGATGACATCACAATCTCAGCTCTGGAGTGTTGCTACTCTTTGGGTTTCTGACAAGCATTATGACATCAGGGAAAGGGTCTGGGACTTGGATACCACCACCACATCCAAAGCGGTTTACATACAGATACTTCAAGAATTTTCCTCATCTGTCCCGGTGTGCTCACAATCTATCGAATGTACTAATGTACAATGCAGGATTAAGTGATTTGTCCAGGATCACAGGGAGCAGTGCGGGATTTCAACCCACAACCTCAGGATGCTGAGGCTGTAGCTCTAACCACCGCGACACACTCTCCTCTTTAAAACGCACTGTTCACACAATTCCGGCATTTTGACAAAACAGCCTGAAATTAAACCTGCACAAAGTCTTCAGAACTGAATAAGACACATACAAAAGCTTTTCCAATCACTCCTGAAGATGTGACCCTTTAAAAGGAAAGCCATTTGGAATAAAAATCACACCTTCATACACATGGTATATAGAAATACCTCCCTTTTGCTTTCATAATATCCATATGTGCTGTGTAAGATTTAAAGCAAAGTTGCTTAGAATGTTTCATGACGATATGGTTAAGTGAGTCACAATCCTCTGCATTCTTGGCTAACATTTAAATGGAGATGACAGGACAGGACCTAAGACTCAGATTATACAAATTATTTGGTAATGTTGACGAAGTACTGTAGCTCTCTCAAAAGGTGCCTTCACTACTTCCAGCTAATGGAAACAACTGATTAACAGGAGACAACAGGTTGTGTATCTAAACAGATCAGGCAGGAGAGAAACACTTCCCTCTGAGCTGCCCAAGGTTGCCTTTTCTTTCTAAATGCAAAGTATTTGTGTCTTCTCCAGCTGAAGGGGAGACAAGCCTTGCCTCACACTGGCTCAAGATGCAGGAAGGGAAGTAGTGCTGTCTGATTCGAATTGATTCACATCGATTTACTTTCTTAAAAATTCAGACTCACCAATTCAGTGAGTCCTGACACCTCCCAGTCTCCTAAAGCAGAAGTGGCAGTGGCCAGCGGGAAGAGGCAGTGCTCGGAACAGGCTGCTCCTGGCCTGTGCCACCAGGGCCTTCCCTCTGCCGTGTCACTGATGACGCGGCAGAGGGAAACCCTGGCAAGGAGCCAGAAGCAGCCTGTTCAGATTTGGGAGGTCCATATGGCAGATCATATGGTTGAAGAGGTCAATCAGGAGGTGCTGGGATAGGAGGAAAGAAAAACTGCTGCACAGGGGGATGGGAGGGAGGGAAAGCTGCTGCACAGAGGGATGAGAGGGATAGAAAACTGTTGTGCATGGGGGGAGAGCGAGGAATAACTGTTGGACCTGGTGTGGAGGAGAGGAAGGGAGCGATGCAACAAAGAGGTAGAAAGGGGTAAGAGGGAGAAATCCTGCAAATGGTGGAGGGGAGGGAGACATGCATGGAGAAGAGAGAGGGAGAAATGTTGGACACTGGGTGGACAGCATGGGTGCATGGGGAGAGAAAAATGTTGCACATGATAATGAAGGGGAGGAAGTGAGAGATGCTGCATGGAGGGGAACAAACAGGTTTGACTCAGGGCACAAGGCAGAGAGAGATAGAGAGAGAAAGGAAGCTTAACACTGTAGCATCGTTAAGCTTCTCGTGAATGAGTAACCAACAAGGTTGGCAGACAAGCTTCACTTAATTGTTCTGCAAGTTGTACTCATCACAACACCATAGATATCTGAAACATAGAAATAGACGGCAGATAAGGGCCATGGCCCATCTAGTCTGCCCACCCTAATGTCCCTCCCCTACCTTTGCCCTGTGAATAGATCCCATGTGCCGATCCCATTTGGCCTTAAAATCAGGCACACTGCTGGCCTCAATCACCTGTAGTGGAAGACTATTCCAGCGATCAACCACTCTTTTACTGCCACTGGGTTTCTTTCAAACTCCTGATACAAGCATTTGAATCGAAACACAGGCCCATGTCAAGTCAATAAGAACCAATAAAGCTGCTTTTCTATTCTACAGTCATCTCTGCTGTGTTTCTCTTCTGAATAAATGAAAGAGAGAAGAGAGACATACTGAATGCACGTTTCAAGAGAGGAAGCAGGAACAAGGAATTTACAAACATTGGGCCTGAGAATCTTACCTAGCACTACTGCCTTTTGCTGAAATGGGGATGCCATGAAGAGGGAGATAAATCAGTGTCACCTGGGTACATCAAATAATTTCGACTCTACTTTAAGTAAACCTTCAGAAACATATTTTCCCAATAAGAAAGCCAATATGATATCCATGTGAAAAAAAAAAAAATTCCACCAGGAGTAATGAAATATAATATTAAAAGAGACCTGTGTAAAGGCACAGTTTTTACATGATGTCATTTATTTAATGAACAAAGTTGTTGGCAGGTGTTGTGGGTATTAGATCCCTTATGGATCATGTGCCTTATGTAGAAATGAGTTGAGAACCAACATTGCTCTGAAATGAGCTTTTTTTATGAAGATTGGCGAGTCTGGCAATTGTAAAAAAAACGTGGCACTCCTGAAGCAGGCCTGGGGCATATGTTTTGAAGTTGTCTTCTGATACATTCCTTCTGGATATCATTGTTTATCTCAACCATCTGGTCAATGTTAGTGCACTCAAAGCCTGCTTTCATACTGGGGGATGTAACTATTTAAGCATCGATTAGAAAAGGGCGAAAAACATTCCTGAGATGGTCAAGTTTATTCTCTTAAGACCATATTGCTTAACTGGCTTTCCTCCTATTGCAATGGAGAAAGTATATGATATTTACATTGACCATGGAGAAGAGTATGATCCAGACATGGGACTCTTTGGAAGGGAAACAGTTCCATGGAGTATGAGAACCCTTTTGATCCACATTAACGGATCAGCGAGGAACAGGATTTTATTTAAATTTATTTAAAATATGTATTTCCCCGCATAGCCCAGAATCTATGCAAGTTACAATATAACACACATAATAATTTAAACAAACATACAGTATTACACACTCTTACATATAGCCCTTTCAACCACTACTCAAAACTCAGAAACCCTTTGAAAGAAATTTGTCTTCAATTGCTTATGAAACTGCACAAGTGAAGATATTTGACTAATCGAGTCTGGCAAGGCATTTCACAACTGTGTCTCATTGATACCATATGCATCTGACATATACTGAAGGTACCACTAGCAGACTTCTCACAGGAGTATAAGCAATCACACAACAGCGAGATCAGGGGGTATTGCCCTGCACACCAACACCAAAAGTTTAAACTGGATCCTTCATAATACTGGAAGGCAAATTCCCAATAACACGTGAAGCAGAATTTTGGGCTATCTGCAATGCCTGAAATGACTTCTGAGAAAACCCACAAAATAATGCATTGTAGTAGTTCAAATACAACAACACAAAACACTGTCGAAAATTCATTTCTAAGAGCAAACTACGGACCCTCAACACTAAATGCATCTTTAAAAATACTGTTTTAACCATAATCATTAACTGGTTATGAAATGACAACAAAGAATCTAATAACACATCTAGGCTTTTGACCACTGATTGAACAGAAATCTTTACTCCATCATACAAAAAAAATTCCAGAGCACCCTCCATACTGGTGGCAGAAAGCCAGAGAATTTTTGATTTTGCTGCAGTCATCAAATCAACAATTGCAGATAGATAAGTTGATAAAAGCTGTCTTCTCAGTTGTCCAGAAACTCAAAAAAAACCCAAAAAACCCTGCCATACAATCAATATCCAATTCCAAAGATCAGTCAATAAACCACCAATAAGGGCCAAAAACAAATTAAATAGCAAAGCTAACAATGATGAGCCTTGAGGCACTCCAGAACACAAATCAAACAACTGTGATTTGTGACCTCCACTCCAAACATAAAAACTCTGGTCGGTAAGAGATGACTGAATCCAGGTTAATACCAAACAAAACTGCATAATTAACAGTATCGAACAGTAAAGTAAAGTAAAGACTTCAGGAGACTGTGGCAGCTGCAGCAACCAACACAGCATAACCCTAGCTATACAGATCCCACAGAAGGCCACTTGGACACCGGATGCTGCTCCTCTCTCTTCTCATGCCATGGTTGAAGACCCCTGGAACTGGCACAGCAGTCTTTTTTTTTTTTTTTATCCCCTGTGACATTAGGGACAGACAGGGAGAAATGCTTGAGTACCTGAATCTCCATTGATAGGTGGTATATAAGTAACTTGGAAACTTGGATATTCCAATGCTTTTCCACCTCCTCAAGGGCAAAAGTATAAAGTCACTCAAGGACCTATGCCCCCCTAAGAATCCCATCCAAACACTCCCATTCCACCTACATAATGTGGGCAAGAGCTTTTTAAGTGGAAAATTATTCAATGGGCCCACCAACCCTTCCAACAGAGGATCCCCTTGTGAGGGGTCAGCTGCAGGTTCTCCAGGGACTTCAAGGGCCTCCAAGATCACATCAATAAGGCAAGACTGCTCCTCTTTTTCCTCTCTCTAAGGAGGATCCTGCTGCAAATCTGAATTTGAGGGGGTTTGTGGATCCAAAGACATTCCAAACCATCCATGGACCACTTAGTTTATTTTCTTTCCCAATAGTAAAGGGCTGTGTTTACAAACATTTTTTAATTAGAACTTTAGCTTACCAAGCTGGTCTCTGGGGCAAGGATCTTGGCAATTTCTTCATAGCAAATCTTTAGAAGGATGATGAAAACCCATCTATTTGCTAAATTTTATAGATAAGATTTTGTAATTTAAAGTATACAATTCCCTATGCATTACAGTGCTTGCATCTGTTAACCACACAGATCCAAGAGGTTTTGTGGTATACAAATAGCTTAATTACTGGTAGAGGGATAGTTTATAGTTCATTCATTTATAGCCTGCTTTTTAGAGGATCAGTCTCTGATTGCAGGGCTTGCTTAACAATCTGGGCTAAGTTCTAACACCATAAAGAATCCAAGCTCTTCAGGGATCCCCATCAAGACCTCCCTAGCTGACAGACCCCAGGATGGGTGGAAGAGAAATAATTCTCATCCCTCCAAGCCTCAATGAGAGCTGAAAATGCAGCAGGAGAAATAACCTCATGAGACAAAATAACCACCATTCCTGCTGAAAACATCAGAAACAAAGATCCCAATGCCTTTGTGCAGGGAACTTTGGACATGCTCCTGCCCCCCACACCCAGGGCAGTTCCTGAAGTTGGAAATAGTCCATCACAGGAAGGGCAGATAGAGCCAATTCTTGTAGGCAGAACAGCATGTCAGCAGGCCTGCCCATACAGGCTTGCCCACCTGCCTAGCACCGTTCCCTCTAAGCTAAGCAGAAGTCCTCCAAATGCATTGGTGCCAATGAAGGGTGGGCTTCAAATATCGTGCAGAGCTTGCCTATCTCTCAGTCTTGAAAACATATAGTGAAACAGTACTCTTTCCCTCTCTTCTGCTACTGACAGGACAGATGGGGTAACCGAAGAATAAGATCAGAAGGCAGCATAGTAACACCATTAAGGCAAAGTACTATATAATGGATTGTGCTGAGATCTGGGCTAATAAGAAAACTATTAAGTTAATGAAAAATATGTAGAATTTACAAATTATGTGCAGATGTTTACATTTTTTTGCACAGGAATTTGCTCTCCTGAAGTTCTTATAGAAAGGTCTCAGAAAATTAAAAAAAAATCACACTTCTTTAAATTAATCATTGCAAAAAAAGTTTTCTTTCAGAAAAATATCAATTTTTTGTCAGATATGCAAAGATTCAAGCCCCATCTTTTCACATACACCCCCCCCCCTCCCTCCCCAGAGTGTACATCTAGCTCTATGTACTCACGCTCCTCACCTGCAGTACAAGCAGTTACTTTGTTTCTCCTCATCCTCCTTCTTTGTTTTAAACTCCGTGGTGCTTCTTCTCCAAGGGCTTCACAGTTTAGCACATGTCTAAATGGTAAACGCTATTAAAGTTCTTGCTGGGGAGTGCTGCGACTGTTTCTACAGTCCTGCTCTTGGTGACATGCCCCACTTAACACCATTCAGTTCTGACAGCATACAGCACTGCCAGGATGCTTTATGCCCGAGTCAAGACACAGTTTTTATCCGAAAGCACAGTCTTCCCTCCTCCCTTCTACATACAGACATGTTTACTATTTACTACATAGAATAAAACCAGATTATATTAATGAGACTGTACAAGTGCCATGCAATTTGGCTTACTATTTTTCTATTAAACTGTTTGTGCTGCTCAGCAATCTTAACATCAAAAAATGACAAACGGAAGGTAGGAATTCTCTATTAAGAATGACGGCAGTATGAGGACAAAGGCTAGACAAATAATTATCACACAATACAGGTTTTGGATGTTATCAAGGAAAGTAATCACCAGCTTTGACTATTGAGCAATTTTGAAGATTTGTCTGACTAAAAGCTTGAAGCCATGATGTATCTTAATGGTATTAAGGTTCCAATGACCCAACATGGCCAACCAGCAGAAAGAATGTGTCGCTCAGCAAATGGGTATTAAATCAAAAACTGGAGATTTCTACTTCTTACCTGGGACACCAATTTGATCTCCTACTCTGGCTCAGCTGTGAGCATGGGGCAAAGCAGAGCAAGCACTCAGCAAGAGTGGAGACTTTCATAGGTTATGGAGCCAGATGGCATTATGGCTTCTTCTCTCCCCTGGGAGAGTAACTGCTGAAGAGGGAAGTATGTCACAGACTATTGGGGATAAGGTTTAAGAGAAAGAAATAGTGATGGATACAGGGAGGAGGCATTACGTATGAAATAGTGAAAGAGGGGAGTGTCGGTGAGTTCAGTGTACAGCTTAATGAACAAGTTTCTAGGTATCTACTAGTCTGAATATTAGGCCTGTTTACGGCGCTTCCTCTGCTCACCAGCTGCCGCTACTGCTTCAGGTAAGTGAGGGAGGGGGTAGTGGGTTGCCAGGACCGGCTCTGTTGCTTTGGGACCTGGAGGGGTAGTCAGGTCTAGCTGCCTGCTGATTCAGGGTCCGGAGGGAGAGAGGAAGGGGTGTTGTCAAGACCAACTGCTGCCTCAGGAGCTGGAGGAAAGAGATTTGTGTTTCAAGTTAATTAAAATTATTTCTCATTTTGTTGTTTAATACTTCTTACATATAGTTTTGGACAGCATCATAAAGTCTCACATATAAGTGGGGTCTCCGTCTTAGTCCTCACAGCAGTCTCGTTCAGTACATACATTCTTAATATCGTGGTGTTATTCTGTTTTAAATTTAACCTCCTGTCCATCCTCTATAGCAGTGTTCTTCAACAACCGGTCCATGGACCAGTGCCGGTCCACAGAAATTTCCTGCCGGTCCACAGGGCCAGCACGTGCATCAGGCCCAAAACAGTGTTCTTCAACCGCCGGTCCACTGTGCGATCGATGCGGCGTTATCTTCGAGCCAGCTCCCTCTTCCTCACTGATTCAGTGCACAAAGCCATGGGCAGTGGCTCCTACGCGCATCCTGCGCCTGAACCCTTCTCTCTGACGTTGCAACGTCAGAGGGAAGGCTTCCAGATGAGGCATGTGACATGCAAGGTGCAATTAGTACTATTATGAGGGCGGGGTCTGGGGTGGAGATGGGGTAGAGATGGGCGGGGTCTGGCCCACAACTTAGCCCTGTGTTCTTCAACTGCCTGTCCACGGACTGATGCCGGTCCACAGAATAATTCTTTTATTTCTGCCGGTCCATAGATGTAAAAAGGTTGAAACACACTGCTCTATAGGAGCGCACCAAAGCTTTTATGCCTTTCTTTAATATATTTTTATATATATATATATATCTGGGGTGACATCTGACAGTGTTCCATACCTTTGAGAAGCTTTTGACAGTGTCCCACCACACATAGGTTAATGTCTTCCCACCCAGCTTCACCTTCTCCGAGGCCAAGCAGAACACCGTTTCTCACATACGGGAATCCCTAGCTACCATGCTCACCGAAACAAACTTCAGTCAATAGGGACTTGCCACAACAAAGGCCAACGTGAACTAGTAAGTCTAACACCAAAACAGGCCTGTTATGAAAGTGCAGCCTACAACAGAAAAGAAGGAGCCTAAGAGGGTGAATTGGATTTTAGACACCAAACAAATTCTGCAGGACTATCTGATCAAACCGGCTGTTGCGTCGGGTATGTTACTCTAGACCAGTGGTATCCACTCTCAGCTCTCGTCAGGTTGGATTTTCAGGATTGTAACAATGAATATGCATGTGATCAATTTGCACGGAATGGAGGAAAATACATCTCATACATATTTGATTTGGGAAATCCTGAAAACCTAATTGGATTGCCAACTCAAGGACTGAGGTTAGACGGTTAGATACCCCTGCACTAGACAGCAATGACATGTGAATGTGTGGACTGAAGACCACATTGCAGCTCTGCAAATCTCAACAGGGCTACCAATACAACCATGACTCTGACATTGGGAGGCGTATCATGACCCTCCAGAATCAGCTCAACCTGGACATATGTGAAAGAGATGCAGTTTGCTAGCCAACTGGATAAAGTGCATTTACCAATGGTTGCCTCTATCCTGTTTGGGTCAAAACAAACAAAAAGTAAAAAGGACTATTTATGGGTTTTAGAAGTCTAAGGATCACTTGAAGTCCCAAGGCATACAGTGCACTTCCATCAGGGTGGGCGTGAGGTTTTGGTAAGAATATTTGAAGGACAATTGACTAGTTAAGATTGAACACCAATACCACCGTAGAAAAAACCCAGGATGCATTCAGAAAATTTATGAAGAAACCTCATTTAAGGTGGACCTACTACTAGGGCCTGAAGCTCACTAATCCTATGAAATGACTGCCACAAAAAAAAACCCCAAGATATTTCAGGTCAGTTATTTCAGATTACAGCGGCTCAATTTCATCAACTGGGTGAGAATGACATTGTAAGTTTTATCAACAGCAAACTTCTCAAGAAGCAAACAACTAGACACAGTACAGAGATGGGCTCACCCCCTACACAGCGTCAGAGGCTTTGGGGAATTCACACGGGACTTGTGAGAATAGTGACCACGTCCTGACACCTCCAAAAGAGAAAACTTTTGAAGAGCACCCGCGGTGAGGGGGAGGGAGATGGTTTTTGTAGGCGGCGAGAAGGGAATGAATATCGCAATTGTGAGGAGGGCTGCAGACTGGGAGGGGTGGGAAGGAAAGCAATACGGCAGTTACTTTACTGTGGGGACAAGGCCATTCACCGCATCATGGGGCGGTGAATGGCCTTGTCCCTGTACCGACCAGTTTTTTTACTCCCCGTTCCCGTGGGTTACCTGCAGCTACCCACAGGTAACAGTCACTGTGTCATTCTCTACTTCTGAGCTAGAGGTAGGTTATAGAAGTGGTCAGAAACCACTTCACAGGTCACAGACCTGATGGGCCGCCGCGGGAGCGGACCGCTGGGCGAGATGGACCTCTGGTCTGACCCAGTGGAGGCAACTTCTTATGTTCTTAACGTCATCCTATGCTCTCACTCTGCAGTTTACTTTCAAATCAGAAAAAGATTCAACTCGTGTGTATTTATGCTACATAGATATTTAAACATCTCTATCATATGACAAGCTGGCTGCTTAAGAGTTACTCAAATAGTTTTGTCTCCCCTTCCCACCTTACTGTCTTCCTCTATCATACTCCCACCCTCACTTGTAGGTCCAGCGTCTGTTCCTTCCTTTCCAGTCTGGGTCACTTTCTCTCCCTTCCCACTTATGAGTCTAGCATCTCCCCATCTCCCCTCCCCTTCAACTTGCCCTCATATACCTTCTCCCCATACACACTTCTGGTTCACCTCTCCTCCTCCTGGGTCCACCCTCCCTCCACACAGGTCTGGACTCCTGAACTCCCGCCCCCACCTCACTTACATGAAGCAGTCCTGACCTGCCAACCTTCCCTCCCTTACCCGAAGCAACAGTGGCAGCCAGCCCCGGCAAGGCCTTTCCTCTGCCACGTCGGATGTAATGCAGCAGAGAAAAGGCCCTGCCGGGGCTGGCCACAAACAGCCTGTTTACAGGGCTGCCACTGCTACTTCAGGAAAGTGAGTGAGGGGGGGTTGCTGGGTCAGAGCTGCTGCATCACATGAGAAGGGGTTTGACAGGTCAGGACTGCTGAAGAGCTGGAGTGAGGGGGCTGATGGGTCAGGACCGCTGCCGCAGCTGCTTCAAACACTGTAGGGAGGGACAGAGGGGGGTTGTCTGGTCAGGACCACTGCTCCTGCTGCTTTGGGGGCTGGAGATAAGATTTTTTTTTTTTTCTGGCTGGGTGAGTGCGCCGGTTGCTTGAGTCCCAGATAATCGGGATTCTACTGCATGTGTAAAACTAACCCATTTTTGGGATGATGCTCAAAAACAAACGTGGGAGCTGGAGGCAACTAATGCTGAACTAGCACCAGCTTTAATGAGCGCAAAATGTTCAGAGGGCTCTAACATAGGAAACAAAGAGAGAATTGCCCATGATTCTTTTTTCAAAATCTGCCAAATTTTATTTTATTCGGACGCAGAAGGCAGACCATACAAGTCCCTAAGTCAGCGGTCTTTATTTATTTTTAAACTGGGTCCACTCTATATTCTGATGAGCTGGAGGAGAGCTGTCAAATATCTTCCCATGTGGACCACAATACTGCTGACCAGTGTGCCAATGACATCCATCTCCACCAGCCACCTTCAAACTTCAAGGGGATGGGGGGGGGCAGCATATACTCAAGGTTGTGAGCATTTTCAAAAGCATTCTGTTGTCTATTTAGAACTACCTTATCCTTTACTCATGTGGATTTTCTCTTCATCCACTTTCTCTTTTCTGTGCTGAGCCTGGGTAGACAGATTAGCAAGAAAAAAGACAATGGGGGCCACCCCAGAAGCCTCCAGTAGGGCACCACTGGCTCCTAGGCCTTACATTGAATACTAAGCACTGGCAGTAAGACACAAACCCGAAAGCGAATGTACATACGAGCGCCTGTTTTCTGTGCTTAAATATAAGTCTTTCAAATGAAAACCATTTTTAAAAGCTTGTATTTTAAGGCATAGAACGATGCTGTTTTGTGCTTCACTTCCTGGCTTGCCTGGGCATGCACCCAAGAGCTATGCTTAAAGCAAAACTCTTCTGTACATGCACCAAGAATGTTCCTCCCCCCTTAACTTCCCAATGCTCAATTTACACATAATTAGTTTTGAGCCTTGGGAAGTGTTTTCCTGCACTGTCCCAGCATTGGCCTCCTGGATAGAAGCACTCTGTCAAACCAAAATTTCTTTCTTTTACTCCTGAAAAGCATTCAGCATTGCCTCTCCAATCCATTTCCTTAACGTTTCCTAGTCACAGCTTTCTGACAAATATAGAAGGAGAAACTCAGATGTGTCACTGTAGTGACAACAGGAATGTATGGAAAGGGAAAATAAAGAGGAAAGAGAGCATTAATGAAAAGCTAGACACACCATGGTTAAACCCCAAAGCTGAACAGCTCCTTTGTCTTTTTTAGTCAACTAAAGCTTTTTACTAGGCTCAGTACATCAACATATGGGAGAGAGAGAGGAGGAGGGGGGAGACAGGGAAGATCAGTAGAGGACTGTCTCATCCCGGGATATCTCCTAGATTCCAATTCAAATAACTTTATTGGCAAAACAATAATCCAGAATATCAGCAGCTCAGAACTGGTCACAGGAACAATGAGCACATACACAGGGTTATATTAATGGTAAACTACACAGAGTTGAACTCACCCAAGACTTGTAAAAGTTTTAGAGAAGTTGTTCACTTTTTTAAACAATCATATCCTATATTTTTAAAATAAGGGAGCTCAAAAAGCGTCTTAAAAGAATTGTAGAGCCCTTTATGTGAGGAAGGTCAGACATCTTTTTCATCATCGTCATTTTTCCATTTTAGTTCAGTCAATTATATTATCCCATCTGGACTATTGTAATGTCATCTACCTCAGTATCACAAAATACTGCTTGTATAGATTGCAGTCGATTCAGAATACTACTACAAAATTGATTTTTGGGAAACATAAATTTGACCCGTGACTCCGCTGCTCCAAAGTCTTCATTGGCTTCCGATTTATTTCAGACTGCAATTTAAGTGTGCTTGTGTGGCTTTTAAAATGCTATATGGAATTCTAACTCCTCTTATTCCTTTATCAAGGAATGTTTATAGATTCTCTTTTTCAAGAGGCAACCCTACAAGGGTCACGATAAGGAAATTGGGTCATTAGGGCATAGACAGGGGGTGGGTAAGCAGAGTGGGCAGACTTGATGGGCTGTAGTCCTTTTCTGCCGTCATCTTCTATGTTTCTATGTTTTAACTAACAATTTAAATTATCTCTTCCTTCCAGGAAAGGAATTAAAGGAGTTAAGATTTTCAGTCAATCTTTGATTTTTAAATTTTCACAACTTTAGGATGATCTTCCATCTTTTCTAAGAAGTTCTGGTTCACTTCAAGTTTTTCGTAAATCTTTAAAAACCCTTTTATTTGCTAAACATTTTAAAAATTGACCTTCTTGAAATTTGCTTTTATTTTATTCTTATCAGTTTAAGTTAATTATTGTAAACCGAGTCGAGCTTTCGTAGAATAACTCGGTATGTAAAGCCAAGCATTAGATTAGAACTACAGAATAATTTAGTTTTACTACATACAGTACATGAATCTTTCGCTTCCAAAGTCACCATCACCTAGAACGAGACCTAAAAACCAAAATCTATGAACAGTTTATTGAAGGGACATAGAAAGAGGGAAGATGCCATATGGAAGAGAGAAAAGGTGGACACTGGATGGAAAGGGCAGAGAGGGTGGACAGTGGATGCAAGGGGCAGAAAGAGGGTGGACAGTAGATGGAAGGGGTAGAAACATAGAAACATAGAGAGAGAGGGCAGAGGCTGGGTGGAAGTGGTTAAAAGAGAGAGGACAGATGTTGCATGGAAGGGAGAGAGGACAAACGCAGAATAGAAAGAACAGAGCGAAGAGATGATTAAAGCAGAAACGACAAAAGCTAGAAAAATAATTTTTGTTGCTGCTTTACGTAGAATCAAGTAGTATTGTAACTGTATTGATTAAAGTTTATCAATATCAAATGGAAATAAGGCAATTTTTTTTTTTTGGACTAAACCTCTTCCCTCAGGTCAGGACAGGATACCATAACAGCAGTATACTGTACTGTCTTGAAGAAAGATTTGGCCTCTGAAAGCTAATTACTACTAATTGAAAAATGGATTAGTCCAATAAAATGGTATTTTCTTATTTCTCATTATTTGTTTTATTTCTATTTGTTAATTTGTAAAGTGGTGATTGTTATGTAGCATTTTTTTTCAAATTTACATCTACTATCTTTATATTTTGCGCAGTATTAGGGAACATGTGTCACTGTTTCTGTGGTGTTGCATTGTATGCAGAGTCTGGTTTCTTAGCAGTTCAGTTTAACTTGTCTACATATTTCTATTTTTAGTTTGTGATTATTCCATATTGGGCGAGAGTGTTTCTGTGTTCTGTGTGTATGAAAAGGACATGGTTTTCTGTTAGCATCGACTGTATAGGATCAATTGACTGCAGGATCTGGCTTGTTTAGTTTTACAATGTGTGTGTTGGTGTTCTAGTGCTCACTGCAGTGTTTAAGATGCTGCCTTTTCCTAGGTACACCCTTGTGCGACTCATGGATTATTACTAAGAATAACTTTTTTTTTTATAGAGGAGGGGGTTATTAAAAAAATGATCAGCACTGGCTGTCATATATACTAGGTACACCACTGGATTTAATGACCCTATTCTAACTTTACTGTTGACGTAAGTGGTGTTGTCCCCCCCGCAGTATAAAGAATTAAATTAAAGTTGTATTAATATCAAGCAGCTTTCAAATGACATTATAAGCAAATAAAAATAAAATATTTTTAATACATTGCTAATTATTACCTGCATCTTTACCTAAACTGTTTTGCCCTAGCTCTCACTTTGATCTTTATCTGCTACTTTTTTATTTTGCTCTAGTGCAATTACACAGGTCTCCTTCAAGGCTCAGTAACACCTCTCCATAAATTATGTGGAAGAGGTCTGGAAGTAGGGATTGCATCCGTTTCATATCCTCAGTGAGACCTCAGGAAGGAACCTAATGATCAAGACATTATTAGAGATGCTGTAGAGTCGTTTCTTGTATGACTGGATGAGCTATATTTATCTTTTTTTTAAGTTGTTTAAATTCATGCAGAAATAAATGGCTAGATTGAACCTAATGACTTCATTAATGCATTTCCCTTTTTTAAACTTCTATACCATTTGAAAGAGGGCAAATATCTAATTATTCACTTCTAGAATTGGATACTTCTTAAATTTAGTAAAAATATTCTGGCACAAGTGTCAAACCTTAAAAAAGGAAGTCATATTGAGCATTGGAAAATAATTAATAATAATTAACTAATAAAAATAGTGCACATTAATTTTCCCCACCACCAAATTTCCACATCCCGTCCCACCCCACCCGGTTACTTTTTCATGCCACCCGGCTGGAAAAGATTTCTGGGGAGAACAATGTTATTGATGTAATAATTATATATTTTTTAGAAAGTAAATCAAATCCACAAAATCGCCTTGGGCTGAACTTTGGTTTATTGAAGGAACACAACCTAACTTGGATTTCTCAACTCCATGAGCCTTGAATGCCCTCTATAGCATCCTGGCTAGTCCAGGGAACTGAACACTGACCTTAGACTCCATTACCAGGTTCCCTGCTTGAGCCTCATGTTCAAAATGGCCAAATAGAAAGTAAGGGAACTGCTGGTTCAAAACTGAAATTTAACTATTAGGAAGTCCCACCAGCCAATTTCTTTTGACACCAAGCTCACTAGATTTACCGAAACACAAACAAGTTCACTTGAAGGTTGAACAATTCTTTTTTTTACTTTTTCTTCTGTCCTTGCCAACGATCCAGATGTTGAGCTGGCTGGAACACAAGAGAAAAGTTCCAACATGAGTCATTCCTTCGCTGGATTTCTAATACTGTACACCTAAAGGCTTCCCTTTCAGGCCTGTAGGAAACAAGCCAACACCAATAGGATAATGTTAATAAAAAAACAACATGCATGTGAAGGCTTTGCTGGATACTTGGCTAGACTGCTTTCACATCACTGGTGAAGCACCTGTTAAACAACTATGTACAAAAGCCATGTACTGAAACTCCAAGATCTCGGATTGAATCATATTATTTCAGCTATACGTATAGTTGTTCTGCAATGCTGTTATATGTATAGATTTCTTGGTAGTCCTTTTATTATTAGTTTTCCGATTGCTATTTACTGTATGTAGGTTTATATAGGGTCAATTTACTATTAAGTTTTATGTTAAACTGTACGTGCAGTACATCGCCTTGGGCGAATCTCTTCATAAAGGTGGTTAATAAATCCCAATAAACAAATTACTTGCTAGCAACAGAAGAAATCATCAAATCAAACAGTCCCTCCTTATTGCTCAAGATTAAACATTTACCCTTAAAACCAATTATGAATGTGGTTTAATGCCAATTTTAAAACTGCACAAAAAAAAAACAACAACAGAGTTCTTGGTTTTATTACAACTTTTGAGTCAATATTTCTGGAATCAGATGGAATTGGGAATAAAGACCTCAGCATTCTTCTCTCCTGCATCGGAAAGAACAACAAAAAAAGTAATAAAAATTGAGTGAAGCATGACAGCCAATCACTCTACAGCCAAACAACAACAGAGTGGACAGCAGTCAAAGTAGGCTTGAAGTGAATAATAAATCAAGCTTTATTGGACAACAGAACTGCAATATTTTACATAACTCGACACGAGTTTGGCCAATTGGTTTGCATTAGGAGTCAAATTTGCTGATGAAAGCAACGTAGAAACTGAAGTATGATAAGCACCAATTCTCTATGTGAGTGAAGAAGAAAAAAAAAAGACTAAAAAGGTGTTTGATTTTGCAGACTTTAAATCAAAGCTCCCCTCAGCAGTCTCTTTTCTAGCAGAAGAGCCCTACCCTTTTTAGTCTTTCCTCATATGAGAAGAGTTCCATCCCCTTTATTATCTTGATCGCTCTTCTTTGAACCTTTTCTAGTTCTGCTATATCTTTTTTGAGATAGGATCACCAGAATTGAACCCAATATTCAAGATGAGGTCACACTTCATGGAGCAATACAGAGGCATTATAACATTCTTAGTCTTATTTAGCATCCCTTTTCTAATAATTCCTAGCATCTTGTTTGCTTTTTTTTGGCCACCTTGCTATTTGGTTGCCCAGTCTTCCAATTTCCTAAGGTCTGCCTGCAATGTTTCACAGTCGGCATCCGTTTTAACAACTTTGAGCAATTTAGTGCCATTTGCAAATTTAATTACCTCACCATCATTCCAATTTCCAGATCATTTATAAATATGTTAAATAGCACTGGTCCCAGTACAGATCCCTGCGGCACTCCACTATTCACCCTCCTCCATTGAGAAAAATGGCCATTTAACCCTACCCTCTGTTGTCTATCCAATAACCAATTTTTAATCCACAACAAAACATTGCCTCCTATCCCATGATTCCTTAATTTTCTCAGAAGCCTCTCATGAGGACCTTTGTTGAATACTTGCTGAAAATCTATATACATACACTACTCACCTTTATCCATCTGTTTATTCACACCTTCAAAGTCCAGCAAACTGATGAAGATGAACCCATGCTGACTCTGTCTCATTAAACCATGTTTGTGTACGTGTTCCATAATTTTATTCTTTTTTATAATGGTCTGAACTATTTTTCCCAGCACTGTAGTCAGGCTCACCAATCAGCAATTTTCCGGATTACCCCTGGAACTCTTTTTAAAAATTGGCGTAACATTAGCCACCCTCAAATCTTCAAATACTACAGATGATTATTTCTCTCAATAATTGCCCCCCCCCATGGCATTGCTCTCCTCCACTCCACCCCACCCTGAGACAACCAGATCTCTCTTCTACCTCATCTCGAGGCTATGGTGTTGGGCTGATACAGTCTTGAGTATATGCACATACCTTGAGCATACACAAATGCTCAAGAGCACCTAGCACCATAACCTCAGGTGAGGTAAGAAGAGAGATCGGGTCATCACAGGAGGGAATGGCTAGAGGGTGGAGAAGAGAAATGATGGAGAAAAATGGTTACCACAGAGAGGAGAGCTGGAAGAGAGAAATTATACCTCTATTAGAGAGACTATAGTAAGTACAGCAGCACTCACTATTCCATAATTTTAGGACTATGCTCATCATCAGCTTTTGACACAAGTGCTGCAGTATGTCATTAGTGAAGATGAGGACAAGACTTTTAAAAAATTTGGCTTATTTCAGTTTCTATTAGGTTGGAGGGGTTTGTTTTTTTAAGGTCCTTCTACTCTTAAGAGTTGAACATCTGGAACATAAGTGACTCAGGGACCCTTTTACAAAGGAGCACTAAAAGGTAGCCTTAGCACATATCTGGGTCTTTCCCACACAATAAGTTCATTTTTAGTGCAGCAGTAAAATGATCCATTACTGAAATTGTGTATTAAAGGTCACATACTACTGTCATTAGGGCATGATCGTTAATTAGCCACTTCTTTGATTCCTGCCCTTCCCAGACATACCCCTTCTACAGTAAAAATAAAAATAATTTACCTGGGGTGGGTGCAAATGTCAACCTGGAATTTACCACAAGATGCCTGGACACGTCCCACAGTAAGCACAGTCTAGGGCAGGGATGGGCAACTCCGGTCCTCGAGGGCCGGAATCCAGTCGAGTTTTCAGGATTTCCCCAATGAATATGCATTGAAAGCAGTGCATACAAATAAATCTCATGCATATTCATTGGGGAAATCCTGAAAACTCGACTGGATTCCGGCCCTCGAGGACCGGAGTTGCTCACACCCCTGGTCTAGGGCTTACCACAGCTTGGTAAAAGGACCCCTTTCTATCACTGGAAGTGGGCCATTTTGTACCACTTGAAACAGATTCTGCTTGCTCTGCCTCAGAAACTTTGGTTAGTAGTACAACTCTATCACAAATATCTTTTTTGTCACTGTTAAGCCCATGTGGCTTAATGAATACCCCCTACGGACAGCAGATATGACAGAAAAGAAAATGAACAAACAAGGTCATATCAGGTAACAGCTCCTAGCAGCAAGCAAAGAACAGAATTACTTAACAAAAAAAACAAACAAAAAAAAGATAACACAGATGCAATCTGAGTATTCTAAAGGTTCATATATTAAGAATGAAGTAGACAAACTCCCTTAAAGGTTCAAAGGTTTCTTGAGCAATATTAAAGGGGTAGGCTAAGAGCAAAAAAGTTGTTGATCTGATTTTATTGTTATGGCAAGTTTGTCCTTTTTGCTTTTTGACTGTAGTATACACAGTCGAGTCACATTATTATGACCACCTGTTAATATCCGGAATAACTGCTTCTGGCAGCACGGACGAGTGTTTGCTAGAGGAATCTGGAGTCATGCAGACTGAGGTGCGTTCAACAGCTGCTGATGGTTGCATGGTGGTGGATCCAGTCATTGAACATGTCAATTGAGGTGGTCCCAAATGTGCTCGATTGGGATAAGGTCTGGGGAATTCAGAGGCCAGGAAAGTAGCTGGAAGTCTTGGTTGTGCTTTGTGAACCACTCATGAACAAGTCTGACCATATAATATATTGCATTGTCCTGTTGAAAGATCACATCAGCCATAGGGAAGACCATCAACATGTACGTGTGTACTTGATCAGCAAAGATGGAGAGAAACCCATATTGGTTGAGAGTGCTTTCCAGAGGTATCAAGGGCCAAAATCATACCAAGAAAACATTACCCAAACCATAACGCTGCTGCCACCAGATTGTATACAGTACATCCGACACACCAACGTCCATCCATTTGATGGAGCTCAAAATGTGACTCATCGGAGAAGGCAACCCCTGCCAGTCGGTACAAGTTCAGTGTTGGTACATCTGTGCAAATTGAAGCCTTTTTTTGCAATTAACCCTTGTGAGTATGGGTGCAGTTACCAGCCATCTGCTCTGGAACCCCATTTGCAACAGGGTTTGTTTCATATTCATTTGGACACACATCTGGAAGCTCCCTGGTTCATTTGGATGGTGAGTTGCTCCATGGTAGCACGCCAATCGGCCCGTACCAACCTGCACAGCCAATATTCACCTCTCACATTGTTGGTTCGTGCTGCCCCCCCAGTTACCAAGTCAAGTCATCAAAAAGGTTTCATTTGTCCACTCATGGTACACTTTAACCACAGCAGCCAGTGCACAGTTCACAAACTACGTTGCTTCCAAAATGTTGCCGTCTTTGCATGGTAGCCGAAGATTATGCTTTTTTCAATGTCTGATAAATTATGCTTTTTCCTCCCATGACAGCCACGGTTGCTATATTTGAAACTTGCTGACATCCTACCTTATATACCCAAGAAGTCTGTGTGCAACATGTACATTTGTTCACTGGCTGTGTGTCCCTGATGTCAGAGATAGGCGGTAGTCATAATAATGTGACTCAACCGGGTAGTTGCTGGTTATATCTTCTAAATAAAGATGATGTGACATAAAAATCTTATTGAAAATGTATATAAAACCACTGAAAATCAGTAGGATCAAATGCATGTTGTTACTAGAAATAAGCTACTTATATTTTATGACCGTTTCAAATGTTATTATCAAAAAGCCTTTTTGCTCTCTATATACCAGTAGTAAGAGAAACTGTGTGTTCTGCTCTACACAGCCAGGGTATATAGAATGTGTGAATAAGGTTTACAAGCTCCCAAAGTGCACTGCTGTTTCACCCAGTGAGCTGGTGCCCCTGCTTCTTGATTGCCTTTATTGTTTGTTCTGTTAGCAGACTCCATCTTAGCTAGCACAGGGACATAGGAAAAGCATTGTTTACACCTCTGAATTTTGCTAGCCGAAATACAGCTTAGTGAGAGAAGTTGGAGTGTGTGAAAATACATGCCTGGCATGCCCTGTTTTATAGGAGGTGCCAGTTGAGTGTGGATTCTGTAAGAGAAGAAATCCTTGAGAACAAATGAACCGTAAGTTTATTTCTTTGTTCTAAGTCTGATTTTAAAGAAACTTGTTCAAGGAACCAGAGTCCAGCCTGGTAATATAGGCTTCAAGTTCATTGAGTTTATACTGACTGGGTTCCTCTGGGAGACAGCCAGTATCAGTGAAAGCTAGTAAAGAGTAATTCTTAAGTAAACTAGCTGAAGAATGACACAGCTGTGATCTGGGGGTCACTGGACATTTGAGCCGAAGAGCTCTGTGGAAACTTAAAGAGAATAAAGAATTTTTGGCAGGAACAAGTCAGTGAAATTGCCTATATGTTTGGATCAAATCTGGTCTTACACAAACTGCATGAATTCATAAGGACATCTACTGCAGGGAATGTGCGAGTCCCTACCTCTCAGAATACATTCTTGCATTTTCAGCACATAACCTGAAAAGCACTTGTAAACAGTTTAAGAAAAGAGGGGGGAAGGATTTATTTTATTATCAGTACGTCATGATAAGGCAACAGAAACCCCAGTCAAAGACACTGAGCTCCAAGGCAGTTCTAAACCTCCAAATCACATAGGACAAGCCATTCCAGCAGGTCATCCATGGCCTCTATGGGCATCAAATTGCGAATGGAGGCAGAGGAACGCAGAGAGAGGGGTGACCTGATCGAGACATTCAAGTATCTCACGGGTCGCATCGAGGTGGAAGAAGATATCTTCTTTTTCAAGGGTCCCACGGCAACAAGGGGGCATCCGTGGAAAATCAGGGGCGGGAAACTGCACGGGGACACCAGGAAATTCTTTTTCACTGAAAGGGTGGTTGATCGCTGGAATAGTCTTCCACTTCAGGTTATTGAGGCCAGCAGCGTGCCTGATTTTAAGGCCAAATGGGATAGACACGTGGGATCTATTCACAGAGAAAGATAGGGGAGGGTCATTGGGGTAGGCAGATTAGATGGGCCATTACCCTTATCTGCCGTCTATTTCTATGTTTCTATGAAAGCAAAGGTTCTCTATAACCAACAAGAAGTGGTTACAGAAACATAGAAATTAGAACTAGAGCAGCAGCCTCAAACACGCCGCCCCCAGGGACTATTTTGCGGCCCGCGATCTGTCCTCTCCACTTCACAAGTTTTCCGATTGTGGAGAGGACAATCGCGTACAGACCACGACTGCGGCTCGCCTAAAGCAGGGGTCCCCAATCTGCTTCCCTTCCCATCTCACTGCCCTCCCTCAAGCCACCACAATCGGGGAACAGGCCAGCGCTGAAGTCTTAGCTCTCCCTGCTTATCTTCCCCAGCTCGGAGCCGACCAATTCTCGCCACCCAACGTCAATTCTAACGTCGGGGAGGAAGTTCCAGGCCAGCAAATTGCTGCCTAGCTGGCCCGGAACTTCCTCCTTGACGTTAGAATTGACGTCAGGTGACGAGAATCGGTTGGCTCCGCGCTGGGGAAGATAAGCAGGGAGAGCTAAGACCTCGGCGCTGGCCTGTTCCCCGATTGTGGCGGTGACGGCCTTTTCCCCAATAGTGGTGGCTTGGGGGAGGGCAGGGAGAAAAAGAAAGAAGGGGGGGGGACAGGGAGACAGAAATAAAGGGAGACAGGACACAGACAGAAAGGGGCATGGAGAGAGAAAGACAGAAAGAAAGGGCGGGCATGGAGAAAGAAAAAAGAAAGAAAGGGGGCAAGGAGAGAGAAAGCCAGACATATAGAAAGAAAGGGGGCATGGAGAGAGAGAGAAAGAAAGAAGGGGGCAGGGTGAAAGAAATAAAAAGTTGGGGGATGGAAGGAGACAGATGCCAGACCAGGGGAAAGAAAAGAAGGAAGGAAAGAGGGAGGGAGAGAAAGGAAAGAAAGAGATGTCAGACCATGAAAATAGGGACGGAAGAAGAGAGAGATAGAAGGGAAGGGAAGTTTCAAGTTTATTAGGATTTTATATACCGCCTATCAAGGTTATCTAAGCGGTTTTTACAATCAGGTACTCAAGCATTTTGAAAAGAAAGCAGAAAAATTGAATATTAAGTTAATGCCAAAGATGGATGCAAAAGACATATAACTGACCATGTAAATAAGACAAGCCTTTGAAGGGTGATCAAGAAATATTGTATAAAATTACTCAGAGATGTGAAAGTCTGAAAGGAAGGCTACAAAACCTCCCTTGGGTAAAGAGTTTACCTTCCATGGATATTAAACTTTAAATGTGAGGGCTGCAGAAAAAAAAAGGGTACTTGGAGGGCCACAGAAAAAATAGTTAATGACAATTTTGCATGAGGTAAAACTCTTTATAGTTTATAAATCTTTCCTTTAACTGAGTAAACTGCCGTTCCAGGGACAGTTATTTTTTAGGAAAGGCTTGGATGATTGTGAAGATGATTCCCTTTGTCCAAAAGTGATAGAAAGGTTTAGATATAATTACAGAATCCATACCCCTTCTCTCCCAGCTCCTAAGATTTGTTGGCTGGTGATTAACTTCTTCTGAAAAGTTACGCTAATTTCCACTATTGCCTCACTGGACAGCTAACCGGGTATTTTGACTATCATAATCCTCTGATCTTTGAGACATCAGTAGGAGAGAGAGTAAAAAGAAATGACAGCAGATTCAGTGGCATGCTCTGGCACGTGAACAATGTCAAAAAGCACATAAAAGCAACACCACATTCCCTTCTGTCAATGAAAACTTTACTTTAAAATTATTTATGTTGCTGAACTGCAATTCCCAACTCCTTGGAAGAAAATGTGTTTTCAACAGCATCTCAAATCCTTTGGACATGGAACATGATGTAACTAGTGTATGTCTGATGTGCAACATCAATCAAATGGAGGGAATGGGACCCCAGCAATTCAAGCAGAATTATTCAAAGAATAAGCAGCTTCCAAGCAAAATGAAAATCAGCACAAAATCCTTCTTTAGGGAAGGCCAATGTGCTTAAGAGTACAGGACTGGCCTAGTGCTGAGGACTAAAGAAGACTACATTCAACTCTTGCTTGAGCAAGTCACTTAACTCTATTGCCTCAGCTACAAACTTAGATCGTAACTTAAGTCCTCTAGGGATAGTGAAAGACCTAGTGTGCCTGAATGGAATTTACCTTAAGCTACTGCTGGAAAAAAAATGAACTAAATCCACATAAACATCCCAGACACAATACACCATAAGAGTTTGAATCTAAGTAGGTCTGTGAAATGTTGAAAGGCTGGCAGATACTGTGGGAATAAACTAATTTTCTTTGCAAGCTTAACATAGCTTTAGTGCATAATTTTGTGGGCATGCAAAGCAGACATGTTTTACCACACAAGCTAACCCTGCACAAAGCCTTGTGTGTACAACACTTTTTAAAAATGGCAATAAGACTACTTCACTATTCAGTGCAAGTGCAGACAAGGAAAACTTGGAGAGATCAAGATGACGTCTAGGTGAGATGCTAAGTCAGAGGCTCCATCTGTGTTTCATTAAAGGAGTCTCTTATTGCAAATGTACTTTCTATGATACCAAAACACAGAGGGGAAACTTCTTCTCTGTGGCAAACCATAACCACAACATTTGCAGTGGCACCTTCTGTGGTTATTTCTATGGCCTTCATCTAGACCAGGGGTGTCCAACCTTTTGGCTTCCCTGGGCCGCATTGGCCGAAAAAAATTTTCTGGTGCCACGCAAACACTGCAGCAAGACAGAGGAGGGAGCTGGCAAGATGGTAAACACCCGGGGGCAGCAGAGGAAAACACTGCATCGCCCTCGACCAGGGCTGCACCAAATACTTCACGGGGCCACATGCAGCCCTTGGACCACAGGTTGGACACCCCTGATCTAAACAGTGCTCTTTTGCTGAACCTGGGCCATTAGCTCCTCCATCTCAAAATATGCTTGATGGGCAGCCAACTCAGTCTAAGAAGGATCCTGAAGTGATAGCGTAGATCCTACCCAGGTTATCCAATTCATATCAAACGGCATTGGATTTTATACAAATGCCAGCTCTAGGAACTGAATCTGAGCAGCAAGCTAGTGGAGTACTGATTGGGGAGCTTGAAGAAACAGCTATTGGGGAAGGTACCACCCAAGATGAGGGTGTTCCCAAGCTTCTTTTTTCTGTGCAACCACTGGTAAAGCCATCAGCAGTAACTGTGGACTACACAAGAGAGACTCCTTTAGATATGCAGGTCTTTCAATGTCAATTTATCAAATAAAGGCATTTTTGCCTTCTTAGACTATGGATAGGACAGGAGGGGGTTCAAGGTCCAATAGTCTGGGTGTCCAGAAGAGAGGAGAGGATCCACTAGATAACCAAGGAATTTGTGTTTGAGTGTTATGGATAGGGGAAAATATACACTAGGCCATCAGGATTTTCTTTTCTTTTTAAGAGGGTATGGAGGGGGCCCAGGAGTCCAGCAGTTGTGGGTTTTTTTATATATCCCTTTCTGTCAGTACATGAACCAATCCCCAATTCTCACTCATAGGATGGACGACATCTATAGCAAATTGCCGATAATATGATCCAGCGTTTGTATGCAATAATTTACACACTAATTGCTTGTTGCACTAGAGAGCTAAACTTTTGCATTGGGAAGTGGGTGTTAAGCGTCAGCCCACAGCTCTAAGGCAAGCTTACTGCAGCTACTGCGTGCCTGAATTTTTTCCAGCACTGTATAATAGTTGAATCCCTCTGGACAAATTCTAGCCACCAGGTTGTCTACAATTGTGTGTCTGATGCCTACCTAGGCTGGCAAAGAGGAACCACTACTACAGTCCGTGTGCAGACCAAGGACTCACCACTGGACCATAAAAACAAAGGGTAGGAAAATAAAAAACAAACAAGAAAACATTAATGAAAAAAAAGAGAGAATCAAAATAAGTCACATTTTTAAAAGTTGTATAACTTTTCCCCAACTCCTAAACATTTTTCTAGATAAATACATTCCATCCTTAAACAAGAATCTTGGGGAGGCCTACAACGATGCTGAACCAACTCATAGTATGAGCGATTCTAGCTCCAAGCCTTGTAGTCACCTTTCTCATCAGGGTGAGTGCTACACTGACCGCATGGAATAAACTACCCCCAAAAACAGGATGACAGATGCTCTTTAAATTAGGAACATGATGGCAGATAAAGAACAAATGGCCCATCCGCAGTAACCATGATCTCTTCCTCTCTCTAAGAGATCCCACGAGCCTATCGCCCGCTTTCTGGAAATCAGACACAGTATCTGTCTCCACCACCCTGAGCCTATCACCTCGTAACTTCATCCTATGAAATGACTTGTTGTGGTCCTAGAAACATTTATATGAACTGTCAAAAACCTTTGGATTTCATGTAGTTATATAAAGGTGCCCTGTAAATCCACAAATAAAGATTATACCAAATATATTTTTACATTCTCAGTAGAAAGGCAATGCTGCATAAGCAGATCACCAGCACCAGGCAGGGTCACATTACATTATGACATTAGATTTGTTTCAGATAACTTAGTCATGACTAGTTCCCGGATACAGTGAAGTCATATGATACTTTCATAACATTTCCACAGTCATCAAAAGCAAGAGGCGATGATGATCAAGTCCCTTTCATTTAAACGGATAAGTAAAGGGCTGCTGAGAATCACTGTCAAACAATTACCACTGTCTTATAAGAAACTGGTTTCCATTCCTTCCTCAAATTTCTACTGGTAAGAGAAAAAAAAAAAGTCTCTTACTGTCCTGGTATTTGATGATCCACATAAAGGTTAGCACTATAGAACTGTCTTTCACTGAGGGAAAAGGATAACAAAATAATGGAAGTTGTGCCCGTTTACTTCAAAAGAAGATCTGGATGAAAAAAGGTAAAACGGTTTCCGGAAAATGTCAAATATGCTTATGAACAGCAGTGGAAAATTTTAACTAATGCCAAGATTAAACAATTTTTTCATAGATTTTTGAAATATTTTTCTCCTTTTTAGCCTATCAGAGTTTTACATTTTATTAATAATATCAGCATTCATATCAGGTATAAAGCGGGTTACAATTTATTACTACTATTAATTGGTTCTATAGCACTGCTAGACGTATGTAATGCTGTACATTAAACATGTAAGAAACAATTCCTGCTCGATCTTACAATCTAATTAAAACAAACACGATAGAAAAACATGATAATTAGAAATCTAAAATAAAACCAGAGCGTCTCATCATCAACATATACAAAACAATAGAACAATAGACCTTAAAAATAGCCTTATTGGGTCTGACTAATGATCCATCACGGTGGCCAATCCAGGCCACTAGTACCTGGCCAGGTTTCTATTGCGTTTCTAACATAAAAACATATGAATAGCCTTTAGTGGTTCTGCTGGGACTTTCCATTCAATTTTACTTCAAATCCTGAACAGTATGAGAACGGGAATAAGGCGAGTCAGAATGGATATTGGATATAGTAGCGGGAGCTGCCTGCTCAGTTGATAGTTTATATTCCGCCTTTTAAAAAGGCAGATTACAACCAGACGGACATAATCAAACTCACAACACAACCATCAAGACAATCATAAATTTGTATTGGATACTTTTAGTGGATACAAAGGTTTACTAGTGGGATTTGTTTTTGTTGCTATTTCTGTATTATACTATATTTTACATTTTATATCTGTATTATTTTGGAATAATAAACAGATTAAAACCTAAAAAAAAAAATAAGAATAGCCATCCTGGGTCAGACCAATGGTCCATCAAGCCCAGTATTCTGTTTCCAACAGTGGCCAATCCAGGTCACAAGTACCTGCCAGAAAGCCAAATAGTAGCAAAATTTCATGCGGAATCCTCAAAGAGCAGCAACATTCCCAGGGCAACTAGTGGCACCCCTATGACTATCTCATTAGTAGGCTACAGACTTTTCCTCCAGAAACTTATCCAAACTTTTTTTTTTTTTTAATTCAGACACATTAAGGGGGAAATTCTAAAACTGGCACCTACACTTAGGCATCAGTAAGTGCCCTGCTGGTGCCTAAGTTAATTGAAAAACACTGTTAAAAATGCCAAGGTTGAAGTGCCTACAACACCTAAATAAAAGGCGCCAGAACTAGATAGCTGCTTTAGGCCATGGAATGAGCATGGGTAACACCAGAGGTGGCATTAGGCAGGTTAAAGTGGCTACCTAGTCATGATAGCTAGCTGAAATTTAGGCCTGGAAAACCCTGGCCTACATTTCAGCCACCTATCTTTGCCGCGGGATCCTAAAACAAGATAGCAGCTGCCATAAGCTGATCGCAGCAGGGGAATTTATCCCTGATCAGCTGAGCTGGCAAGACTCCCCAAAGCCATGGCATTAGGGAGTCCTGCCAGCTCAGCTGATCAGGGGGATCTCCTGCTGCGATCAGCTCATCCAGCTGCAGCAGGCAGGAGACCCCCCCCCCCAAATCAGCAGGAAGAATGCCCACACTCTCCTGCCTGACACGTCCCTCCACAGGCTGATTAGGGAGAAATTCCCCTGCCATGATCAGCTCAACTGGCTGCAGCGGACAGGAGACCATGCCCTCCCCCAATTGGCAGGAAGGATGCCCACTCTTTCCTGCCCGACACCCCTCTCCCCCTTCCACAGGCTGGTCAGGGAGAAATTCCCCTGCCGTGATCAGTTCAACTGGCTGCAGTGGACAGGAGACCATGCTTCCCCCCCCAACTGGCAGGAAGGATGCCCACTCTCTCCTGCCTGACACTTCCCCTCCACATTCGAAACTGGCAGGAGGGATACCAAAGCTTTCCCAAACAATGCTTTATTTTTTTTACTTTATACTAATCTTTATTTATACATTGCTTTATACTAATAGATATATAACTAGCTCAAAAAAAAGAAAATTGCCACAGAAACTTAAAAGACCCAACAGCAAGGCAAGAAAGGTCAAGGGTTCCGTGAGTGGTTGCAAGACGGAAAAATACCAATATTCAATGCTGACAAAGTTAAACAACATTAAATTAACTCAATTTGAGGAATATTAGTGATAGGTACCCTCAGTGCGCAGATACAGCGACAGGAGCAAACTCCAACGCTTCATGCGAAAAGGTAGAGGCTAGCTAGCCCCCACCTACACACCATCATGGGGTACCAAGGTGTGTTTCAAATGAAATAACACTATCACCAAAAACAGTGCACAATGAACACAGGTGAAATAAAGTGAAATCACAAACTGCAATCACTCAGGGAACCCCCCAGCCAACTTCCCCCCCAAAAATCAAGAAAGCAACTTAGCTACAGTAAATCTTCATCCGACGTCCAAGGGAGCGGGAACAAGACAGATGACACACCGCAGAACCAGATTCAACCAAGCCTGGTTTCGGGAACAGCGTCCCTTCCTCAGGAACCCATGATTCAAAATTCAAAATCGGACCAAGGCTGGCTGGAGAGAGGGAAGAGCTAGCGGGGGGGGGGGGGGGGGGGAGGAGGGGGGAGGCGATGCAAATGCGCCTTAAAAGCCTAGAAAAATGACATCACAAACCAAACACAGCCCAGAGGCGGAGCGCCCTACACAATAGTGTTCCTCATAGGGAAGTTGTCCCATCCCTTTTATCATTTTGTAACCCTTCTCAGTACCTTTTCTAATTCCGCCATATCTTTTTCGAGATACTATGACAAGAATTGCACAAAGTATTTGAGGTGCAGATGCATCATAGAGCGATACAAAAGCACTATATTTTCATCTTTGTTTTCCTGTGCAATACAGAATGCAAATCGCTTATGTGTAAGTTGAAGAGGACAGGACAGAGGGATGAGTCCCGAGGAACACTCTTTCATGTGCCACAGGGTGGAAAGTCTTTGTGCGTGTGGATTGTTTTAACCTTCTTTGTCCTATCTTCAGCCTTTCTGCCCCTCATACATAACGTGCCTCCAAGCTCTTCTATGCAAGACCAGATTGTCAGCCTAGCATTGCTAGCTGTCAGCATTTTCTGTTGGCCTAACCAATGTCAGCAGAGGCCTATGGAATGTTGATGCATATAGAATAGACCCTAAATACTCCTGCAAAGAATTCACATACAGTAAGCATCCAGCCAGACTGGACTGTTTATGCTACTTGAATGGGACAAAGAAGCCAGTCACACTAATTCCACCTACCATTCCTGGAAGTGTCACACCTTCCTTATCAATTAAACTAACCATTGTCAGAGTGATACTGGAAATTAACAGTAACTCTAGTATGTAAAGGACAGTTTCTCTCTCTTTTCTTTTCAAGTCTCTCATGCCCCATTCACCATTGTTTCAAACAGTTTACAAAAGATAGGGGTACTTAACATCAATAGATGCTATTTTTAGAACAAGTTTCAAACTTATAAATATGAGATGAAATCCTTTTTCTCTTGGCTCATCTCCTGGTCTTCTCACAAACACACATCAATGCAGGTAAACTGTCCTCTCACACACACACACCAGCAGTCTCTGAATCCACTCTGTATTTGAAAAGTTTATTCCTATTTCTTTCTGTACATCTGTAACCCAGCATATGCTTGATGTATCTTTCTAAACATTGCCTTTCTGTAATATTAAGCCTATTGCTAAACAATATATTCTTTATGCAATCACTCTTGGCTGTCCTTGTCATTAATTTCACTTCCTACTGAATCTTCTATTCAGAGTATTGAATCCAGGACCAGACGGAGTGTAAGGCCGCCACATTATATCATTGGGGCTTGTTTGCTTCAACATTACCCCCTCCAAAACCTTACATTTTGGGTGGGGGGCTCATCCTTACACAGATTCACTACCAAATACCATCTGATGCTAAATTTCCAGGACATGGAAACCTGGCCACCACAAATTTTTCCAGTCCTGCATTTGATGATTTGTTTGTTGGTTAGAAGAAATCAACTAGATCTCTAACCCAAGCACTGTATCAGAGTTTCCTTCTAGTACATAAAAATAGCCTTATTGGGTCAGACCAATGATCCATCTACCTCACTATCGCATCTTCACAGTGGTCAATTCAGGTCACAAGTACCTGGCAAAAACCCAAATAGTAGCAATATTCCATGCTACCAATCCTAGGGCAAGCAGTGGCTTCCCCCATGGCTGTCTCAATAGTAGACTATGGACTTTTCCTCCAGGAACGTGTCCAATCCTTTTTTTAAACCAGCTACGTTAACCGCCGTTACCACATCCTCTGGCAATGCATTCCAGAGCTTAACTATTCTCCGAGTGAAAAATTATTTCTTCCTATTGGTTTTAAAAGTATTTCTATGTAACCTCATTAAGTGTCCCATAGTTGCCATAATTTTTGATGGAGTAAAATAATCAATCTACTTGTACTCGTTCTACACCACTCAGGATATTATAGACTTCAATCATTTCTCCCCTCAGCCATCTCTTTTCCAAGCTGTAGAGGCCTAACCTCTTTAGTCTTTCCTCACATGAGAGGAGTTCCATCCCCTTTATCAACTTGGTCACTCTTTGAAACTTTTCTAGATCTGCTATATCTTTTTTGAGATAAGGCAATCAGAATCAGTGTTCTCCCCAGGGCCTTTCAGCCGGGCGCTCCGCCCAGCTAATTTAGATGAGCGCCCGGCTATAATCTCGATCGCAATCCTGCTGCCGCTGCCGCCTTCTGCTCAACATTAAAAAAAAACCCTTCTCACCGGCTTGGAGATTTACCGGGCTGACTCGGCACAGCCTGAATCGCAGGAGCCTGACTATTTTTTTTTTTAGTTTTTAACGCCAGCAAGCGACTTGAACTCGTGCTCCGGGGCTCTAACATGTGCATGCCGCTTCTCTCCGAAACCGGAAGTCACGTCCTGAGGGAGGAAGAGAAGGGAAGTCGGCATGCACACGCCCCGGAGCATGGGTTCGTTATAGGAGACAGGTCAGCTTACAACTTGCTCTTGCTTGATTCGGGCTTTCTTCGGTGCCGGATCCTGCCTACTTTCTGTTTCCGAAAGTAGGCAGGACCTGGCAACGAGGAAGGCCCGAAGCAAGCAAGAGCAGCGAGTTGTAAGCTTCCTTCCGTTGCTGACTTATGGAAGATAGGTCAGTGATGGAAGGAAGCTTACAACTTGCCTTAGTCCAGCCCTGCACAACATGCGGCCCAAAACGGATCTCACTGCCGATATGGCTCTCACTCCGCTCTCCTTTGAAGATTAGCTCAGGAGGCAAGATTTAGCCCGAGATCAGACCAACATTAAAGGGCATCTGAGCAGATGTCCTGTTTTTCTTTACCTAAAAATACCACCTTGTCTAATGTAATCTCTGATCAGATCCTTAAGAGTGATGCAACTATATATGCTGGACAGTCTCCTCCAGTAAACAGAGCTTTAAAGCCTGCAGCCATACAGAACCAGATGGTCAAAGGGCTCCAAAGTGTAGTATTGCCAAGGGATCTGTCTCACAAGTTTCTGCTGCTGGCAGATGTAAACACAGCACAAGAAATAGAGACTTGTGGCATTCTGTGTGGAAAGCTGATGCATAATGAATTTACTATTACCCATGTAATAGTGCCAAAGCAGTCTGCTGGACCAGACTACAGTACAGTGATATGGGGAATATGGAAGAATTATTCAGTGTTCAAGATCAACATGATCTCCTCACAGAAGAAAGACGGAGAGAAAGAGAGAGGCAGATACTGAAGAGGGGGGGAGAGAAGGGAAGGAGATAGAGATGCCAGACCATGGGGTGGAGTGGCAAGGAAGGAAGGAAGGAAAGGAGAAGAGAGAGATGCCAGAGCATAGGGGAGAGGTGGAGACAAAAAATGGAGAGGGGTTGAAGCTGAAATAAATCATGTACAAAGGAGAGAAAGGGCACAGGATATGGAGTTTACTGAAGAGACATAGAAAGAGGGAAGATACCATATGGAACAGAGAGAGGGCAGACACTGGATGGAAAAGGCAGAAAGGGTGGACAGTGGATGCAAGGGGCAGAGATAGGGTGGACAGTAGATGGAAGGGGTAGAGAGAGGGTAGAGGCTGGGTGGAAGGGGCAAAGAGAGAGGACAGATGTTGCATGGAAGGGAGCGAGGACAAATGCTGAATAGAAAGAAGAGAGTGAAGAGAAGATGACTAAAGCAGAAATGACAAAAGGTAGAAAAAGCACAGTTACTTACCGTAACAGGTGTTATCCAGGGACAGCAGGCATATATTCTCACACATGGGTGACGTCATCTACGGAGCCCCAGCGCGGACAGCTTTTTCAGCAAACTTGCTAGAAGTTTCAAGTTTGCACACTGCACCACGCATGTGCTAGCCTTCTCGCCACTAGAGGGCGCATCCCCACCTCGTGGTCCTCAGTTCCATATTCCAGTAAAGAAAAGCCATCCCCGGGGAGGTGGGCGGGTTGTGAGAATATATGCCTGCTGTCCCTGGATAACACCTGTTACGGTAAGTAACTGTGCTTTATCCCAGGACAAGCAGGCATGATATTCTCACACATGGGTGACCTCCAAGCCAACCAGACAAAGGGCAGGTGGGAAGATGGCAATTTAAGAAAACAAGTTACGTAACACCGACTGGCCAAACCGGCCGTCACTCCTGGACAAGGAGTCCAAACAGTAGTGGGAGGTGAACGTATGAACCGAAGACCAGGTGGCAGCCTTACATATGTCCTCCATAGGAGTAGAACGGAGGAAAGCAACCGAAGCTGCCATCGCCCGGACCTTATGACCCGTGACTCGACCCGAGAGCGGGAGACCAGCCTGAGCGTAGCAAAAAGAGATACAAGCAGCTAACCAATTGGACAAGGTACGCTTGGAAACCGGATGTCCTAACCGATTAGGATCAAAGGACAAAAATAATTGAGGAACCTTCCGATGAGACTTAGTACGTTGGAGATAAAAAGCCAACGCCCTCTTACAGTCAAGCGTGTGAAGCGCCGATTCACCATGATGAGAATGGGGCTTTGGAAAAAATACCGGAAGAACAATGGACTGATTGAGGTGGAAATCAGACACAACCTTAGGTAAAAATTTAGGATGGGTGCGAAGAACCACCTTGTCATGATGAAACACCGTGAAAGGAGGGTCCGCCACCAAAGCCTGCAGTTCGCTAATCCGACGAGCGGACGTGAGCGCAATCAAAAAGACTACTTTCCAAGTGAGAAATTTAAGAAGAGCTTTATCAATAGGCTCAAAAGGAGGTTTCATCAGTTGAGCCAAGACCACATTAAGATCCCATACCACAGGGGGAGGCTTGAGAGGGGGATGAACATTCACAAGACCCCTCATGAAACGAGAAACCAGAGGATGTAAGGAGAGGGAACGACCCTCTAGATGATGATGAAATGCAGCAATTGCACTAAGATGCACTCGAATAGAAGTCGTCTTCAGACCAGAATTCGCCAGATGCAACAGATATTCCAGTACCGAAGACACAGGGACTGAATCCGGATCCAGGTGGTTGGTGGAACACCAAGAAGAAAATCTGGTCCACTTCTGGGAATAACAAAGCCTAGTCGAGACCTTGCGAGAGGCCTCTAAGATCTCCCGCACTGAGTGAGACACCGGAATCGAAGTCAAGTGGAAAGGAACCAAGCGGTCAGATGTAACGACTGAAGATTTGGATGTAACAGCGAACCCCGACTCTGAGATAGCAGAGAGGGAAAGACAGGTAGAAGCAGAGGTTCCCTGACACTGAGTTGAAGGAGCAGGGAGAACCAGTGTTGTCTTGGCCAACGAGGCGCAATGAGAATCATAGTGGCTCTGGTCGATTTTAGATGAACCAGCGTTCTCAAAATCAGAGGAAAAGGAGGGAATGCATAAAGGAACCTCCCCTCCCAGTCGAGAAGAAAAGCATCGGCCTCGAGACGGTCCTGGGAGTACATCCGAGAGCAGTAGAGGGGTAGCTTGTAAGTCTCGGGTGAAGCAAACAGATCCACCTGAGGAGTCCCCCATCGGTCGAAGACCTCGCGTAGAACTCGGGAGTTCAGAGACCACTCGTGCGGCTGGAGGAGACGACTGAGCTTGTCTGCCAGACAATTCAGCTCCCCCTGAATGTAAACCGCCCGCAAGAAAATGTTCTGAGAGACGGCCCACGTCCAAAGCCGAATGGCTTCCTGGCACAGAGGCCAAGAGCCCGTCCCGCCTTGCTTGTTGACGTAATACATGGCCACCTGATTGTCCGTTCGAACGAGAACTACTCGATCGTGCAGGAGGTGACTGAAGGTCCGAGCGGCCAGATAAATGGCACGAAGTTCCAATACGTTGATGTGACACAGACGATCTGTGGCCGACCATAGGCCCTGCGTTCGTAAACCGTCCAGATGAGCCCCCCACGCATACTCCGAAGAGTCCGTGGTTAGGACCTTGCAATGCGGAGGGACGCGAAAGAGCAAACCCCCGGACAGATTGGTAGAGCTGGTCCACCAACGGAGCGAGCGTCTGAAAGACGGAGTCACAGTCAAGCGTCGAGACAGCGGGTCGCGGTCCTGACGCCATTGGGAAGCCAGGGTCCACTGAGGGATCCTCAGGTGCAACCGAGCAAAGGGGGTCACCTGGACCGTCGACGCCATGTGCCCCAAAAGCACCATCATGCGTCGAGCCGAAACTACCTTCAGTTGCGAAACCTGTCGGCCCAGGCGAATCAGGGCCTCCAGTCGCGGGGAAGGAAGGAAAGCCCGGAGGAGAACCGTGTCCAGCACGGCCCCTATGAACTGTAGGGATTGGGTCGGCTGCAAGTGAGACTTGGGAAAGTTCACCTCGAACCCCAGACCCTGAAGAATCGTGATAGTCTGTTGGGTCGCTGAAATAACCCCCTCCCTTGTCGGGGCCTTGATCAACCAATCGTCCAGATAGGGAAAGACCTGCAACCCCCGGGAACGCAGAGCAGCCGCGACTACCACCATGCATTTCGTGAATACCCGAGGGGACGAAGCCAGACCGAAGGGTAGTACACGGTATTGAAGGTGCAAATCCCCGACCTGAAATCTCAAAAACTTCCGAAAGGCGGGATGCACCGGAACATGGGTGTACGCTTCTTTCAAATCGAGGGAGCACATCCAGTCCCCCTCGTCCAACAGGGTATATAGGATCGGAAGCGACAGCATACGGAACTTCTCCCGGACCAGGAACTTGTTGAGCTTCCGAAGGTCCAAAATGGGGCGCAGGTCCCCGGTCTTTTTGGGGACCAAAAAGTAACGGGAATAAAATCCCCTGCCTCGCTGGTCGGGAGGCACCCGTTCGACCGCCCGAAGGCTCAACAAGGCCCCGGCTTCCTCTCGAAGAAGGGTCAACTGGCTTCGATTGGACGGGCACGCCCCGGGGGGCCTGTCTGTAGGCTGTTTGGAGAAGTTTAACGAATAGCCCTCTGAGACGGTCCGGAGCACCCATGCGTCTGACGTAATCCCAGACCAAGTCTCGGCAAAAGCCGTGAGCCGACCCCCGATGGGCAGGGGGTTGAGCGACCTCGCGGCGGGGGCCAGCCCCCGGCCGCTCATCCCGTCAAAAAGACGGCGCCGGTTTGGACACCCCCTGCGCAGCTGCTTTGGCGGGTCCCCCTCTACCCTGTTGGGTAGGGCGCCGGGGTGGAGGCCTGGAAAAGGCCGGTGTAGATTTTTGCGGGTACCGCCTAGGCGGCTGTTTAAAAGGCCTCTGAGCCGGCGGCTTAGGCTTTGGACGAACCAGAGACGCCAGAGAGCGTTCCTGCTCCGAAAGCTTCTTGGTGGCCGCATCCAGGGAGTCGTCAAATAACTCCGACCCGATGCAGGGTAAATTGGCTAAGCGCTCCTGCAAGTTGGGGTCCATCTCGAGGGTCCGTAGCCAAGCCAGCCGGCGCATGGCTACCGCACAAGCCGAGACCCTCGAGGCAAGCTCAAAAGCGTCATAGACCGCATGGAACAGATAGAATCTGAGTTGGGACAGGTTTGACGCAAAGGCGGCAAATTTAACCTTGTGCGACTCCGGAATCACCCCCTGAAAATCCGGCAGATCCTTGATCATGGACCTGAGGTAGGAAGAGTAGGCGAAAGCATAATTGAGGACCCTTGTGGCCATCTGGGAATTAGCGTACAGCCGACGGCCGAATTTATCAAGGGTCCGACCCTCTCTCCCCGGGGGGACAGCAGCCGAGACTCTAGAAGGCTGCGTGCGCTTAAGAGCCGACTCCACCAAGAGCGACTGATGGGAGAGCTGCCCCTTGTCAAACCCCTTAGGGGGAAGGGTCCGGTATTTGGATTCCATCTTAGTGGGCACTACCGCCACTGTAAGAGGGGTCTCAAGGTTCCGCAGTAAGGTATGAAGGAGGACCTTGTGAAGTGGAAGGCGGGGAGATTCCCGTTGAGGGACAGGAGAATCTTGTTCCTCCAAAAAGTCTGAGGTATAGTGCGACCCTGCCGTCAGGTCCACCCCCAAAGCCTTCGCCATGTCATGGACAAACTTGGAAAAAGAAGATGTCCGTGCAGGCGGGGAGGGTGACCGAGACTTCTCAACCGAGCCGAAAGGAGAGGCCTGGCGAGAATACCCGACCTGACCCCCGGACCCCGAACCCCAAGAGGCACGATCCCGTGACCTCGAAGGAGTCGGGGACACCGTCCGGCGAAGAGACCCCCGTGGGGAACCCCCCGGGGTACGGGGTATAGAGGCCCGTCCCTTCCGCCTCGGTGAGGAGGCACGGGAACTCTCCCTGATCGGGGACCGTAAAAGATCTGGGTTGTCGAGGCGGAGTTCCTCGACCCGCAAGGCTCCGGTCTCGGGCGGAGTCGAGTGACGACTCCTCCGAGACGAGGCTCGAGACCGCTTCGACCGTTTAAGACGGTGCTTCGCCCGAGGCTTACTCGAGGGCGAGGATCCCCGTGACGACCTCGGGGACGAGGAAGAGGAGATCCGGCGTACCCGGCGCTGCTTGTCTCGGGATCGCACACTGACCTCGGGCTGACTCACCCGGATCGGGTCCGAGGGAAGGGTCGAGGCCGAGGCCGAGGGGGCTTCGGCCGCAGAGAGGCCGGTGCCCGAGGCCGAGGTCACCACCTGCGGGGCCCCCGAGACCGAAGACGAGGCCGAAGCCTGTTGTAAGGTCTCAATGGCTCCGGAAAGCTCCGAGGAGATCAAAGCGCGAAGCAACTCCTGGAACGCCGGGACGGTGAGACCCTGAGGTAACACCTGGGGACGCTCCGCAGAGGGCGACCTCGGTATCGAGTATTCCCTCGGGGCTAACCCCTTCGACATCTTGGGCTGGGTCGAGGTCGACGGTCCCGCCGACGACGAGCCCGAGGATGGCTTCCTGGCAGATGAAACTGAGGAAGGAAGTGGAGACTTACCCGGGGCTTGCTTCTGCGAGGCAACCGGCTTCGCGGGAGCCGAGGGTTCCGACGTCGAGGCCGAGGTCGAGGCCGGGGCCGAAGCCGAGGCCGAGCTCGAGGCCTTCCCCGTCGGGGTATCGACGGCAAAGAGATCCGCCATGCGGCCTTTGCGCCGAGTAAGGGCCCGTTTCTGGAAGGTGGCACACTTAGGGCACGATGCTGTAGGGTGATGGGGCCCCAAACACCGAATACAGCACCTGTGAGGGTCAGTGATGGACAAAAGCCTCTCACACTTACCACACTTCTTAAAACCCGTAACGGGTCGGGACATGGGCCCAAAACAAGGCCGGGAACAAACGAGGTTCCTCGGCCACGGCTACCGGGAGCCCCCGGAGCGAACGAAAAAAGATTAATTTTTTTTTTTTTTTTTTTAAAAACAGGGTAAATAAAGAAAGAAAATAACTTTAGCGCAGCGACCGCGTCGAAATTCCGAACACAGCCGCGGCGACAGAAGGCAAAAATAGCACAATTTTATCCACAGGGCTTCTGGCTCCGCGGATGAAAAAGAACTGAGGACCACGAGGTGGGGATGCGCCCTCTAGTGGCGAGAAGGCTAGCACATGCGTGGTGCAGTGTGCAAACTTGAAACTTCTAGCAAGTTTGCTGAAAAAGCTGTCCGCGCTGGGGCTCCGTAGATGACGTCACCCATGTGTGAGAATATCATGCCTGCTTGTCCTGGGATAAAATATATTTTTGTTGCTTTACGTAGAATCAAATAGTATTGTAACTGTATTGATTAAAATTTATCAATAGGAAATGGAAATAAGGCAATTTTGGGAGGGAATAAACCCCTTTCCTCAGGTCAGGACAGGATACCATAACAGCTGTATACTGTACTGTCTTGAAGAAAGATTTGGCCTCTGAAAGCTAATTGAAAAATGGATTAGTCCAATAAAATGGTATTTTCATATTTCTCATTATTTTATTTCTATTTGTTAATTTGTAAAGTGGTGACTGTTATGTAGAAGTTTTTTTCAAATTTACATCTACTGTCTTTATATTTTGCACAGTATTAGGGGACATACGTCATTGTTTCTGTGGTGTTGCATTGTATGCAGAGTCTGGTTTCTTGGTTCAGTTTAACTTTTGACTACATATTTCTATTTTTAGTTTGTGATTATTCCATATTGGGCGAGGGTGTATCTGTGTTCTGTGTGTATGAAAAGGACATGGCTTTCTGTTAGCATCGACTACAGGATCAATTGACTGTGTAGGATCTGATTTGTTTAGTTTTACAATGCGTGTGTTGGTGTTCTAGTGCTCATTGCAGTGTTTAAGATGCTGCCTTTTCCTAGATGCACCCTTATTGTGTGACTCATATTTTTTTATATAGAGGAGGGGGTTGTTAAAAAAATGATTAGCACTGGCTATCATATATACTAGGTACACCACTGGATTTAATGACTCTATTCTAACTTTACTGTTGACGTAGGTGTTGTCCCCCCCAACACACAGACACACATTATAAAGAATTAAATTAAAGTTTCAAAAGACATTATAAGCAAATAAAAATAAAATATTTTTAATACATTGCTAATTATTACCTGCATCTTTACCTATTCTGTTTTGCCCTAGCTCTTACTTTGCACTATAGCAAAATAAAAAAGAAGCAGATAAAGATCAATCACACAGTGCCCTTAGGGTTTTATTATAGAGGATTTAGGTTTTGTTGTTCTACTACTATTACTGATATTGTAATTATCTCCTATCATTCATATCGTATGATTTTTCTATCCTTAAAGTTAATAATTTCTTTCCTTATTGTATTCTTATTTTACACCGCCTAGAACCGAAAGGCATTGTGCGGTATACAAATAAAGAATTATGTTATGTTATTTGGGTTATTCATCCCAATGTGCACCACTTTATATTTGTCCACATTAAATTTCATCTGCCATTTGGACACCCAGTCTTCCAATTTCCTAAGGTTTGCCTGCAGTTTTTCACAGTCTGTATGTGCTTTAGCAACTTTGAACAGTTTAGTGTCATCTGCAAATTTAATCACCTCACTCGTCATTCCAATTTCCAGATCATTTATAAATAAGTTAAATAGCACTGGTGCCAGTCCAGATCCCTGTAGCACTCCACTACTTACCCTCCTCAATTGAGAAAAATGGCCATTTAACCCTACCCTCTGTTTTCTATCCGATAACCAATTCCTAATCCAAAACTGAACATTTCCTCCTATCCCATGACTCTAATTTTCTCAACAGAAAAATAATCCTCCCCTTTTTATAAAACCGCTCAAGAGGTTTTTAGTACTGAATGCTCTGCGCTGCTCTGATGGTCATTCAGCAAGCCAGCCAGAACTAAAATCCTCTTATGCGGTTTTGTAAAAAAAAAAAAAAAAGGGGGGGGGTTAAGTGTTTTGAGTGTTCAGTCTCATTTTCAGTTTATCTCGGCTCAGCTTACAAACGGAAATACTCCCTTCACTTAAATCTAGTTTCAGATTTTTTATTTTCATATTCATTTTTTGGGGTGGAATCAAATGTCATTGAGTGGGCAGGGTGCATACATTCTGTACACCTTTCTTTGGGCTCTTTGTATAAAGCGGTGCCACCAATTAGCATGCGGACTGGGAAAAAGCCCATGGGAAATGAGGGCATGTATCTGTCCATGGTGCACACTTAAATGCACTAAGCCAGCAGCGAGTGGGTCAAATAGTTCAAAGAGAAACTGGCCTTCTAAAGATCGCCATGTGGCTGCCCTGCTTCTCCTCATCTGAATTTTTGACACAGACGAACTCCCTGTGAACTTACAGCACTTTCACATGCCTTTGACAGCTTTAACACTTCCAGTCCCCTTTTCTTTTTCTTATTTAAAAAATGGGTCTATTCTCTTCACTAAACTTGAGAATGAGCAAGCATTTTAAAGCTATTACTTGGAGCCTACATTTTTAAAAGGGTAAATAAAGATGATCTGCGAAATGATGATCTCGCTTATAAAAAGGTATTTCATTATGCCCCTCATGAGTGACTGGATAAGAAACAGTAGGACTAAATAGTCAGGATTCTCAATGGGAAAATTAAGTGCCCCAGAGATCTGTGCTGGGAGTAGTGGGGGGGGGGGGTTAAATTTATGGATGACAAAATTATTCAGTCACAAGCAGACTGTGATAAAGTGCAGGACTTTGAAAGACTAGGCATCCAAACAACAGATGAAATTTAATATGGACAAAATCAATGTGATGCACATAGGAATAAACATGATGCTAGAATGACACCACCCAGGAAAAAGATCTATGCATCATTATTCACAAAACACTTAGGGGCTCATAATCAAAACTTAAATATGTCTAAAATGCACTATGGCGCCTTTCGGAAAGGAATCAAGACCGCCCTATTCAATAGATTAATTTCCCAGCCAGACAAAGCCCCCCCATCCTAATACTTCTCTCTTTATGCTGATACTACGCTTCTTCACAAATGTATTCTATTCTTCTCTTGACTATTCAGTGTCTTCCTCACCATCTATATTCTGTAATTCGCTGACCATTCAGCCCCTTTGATGTAAAATGTTCAAGTTTATGCTGTAACCTATTTGTAACCTGTAAACACTGATTACCGTATTTTCGCGGATATAACGCGCACCGTTGTAAAACGCGCACAGGGGTATAGCGCGCAGAAATCACGATGATATGTACAAAAACTTTTCTATACCGCGCTCAGGCATATAACGCGCATGCTGCCCGACTCTCCTCTGGCCACCCCGACTCTCCTTTCGCTCTCCCCGACTCTCCTCTGGCCACCCCGACTCTCCTTTCGCCCTCCCCGACTCTCATCTGGTTGCCCCGACTCACCCTGACTTTCGGTGCACTGCCCCGACTCTCCGTGCCTGTCCCCCTTGAAGTCCTGTCACCCTTGAAGGTCTGCCTGTCCCCCTTGAAGATCTGCCTGTCCCCCCTTGAAGTCCTGTCCCCATCCTGAAAGCCTGATGCCCCCCCTCGACGTCCGATTCTTCTCCCCCCTCGGCAGGACCACTCGCACCCCCACCCCGAAGGACCGCCGACTCCCCGACAATATTGGGCCAGGAGGGAGCCCAAATCCTCCTGGCCACGGCGACCCCCTACCCCCACCCCGCACTACATTACGGGCAGGAGGGATCCCAGGCCCTCCTGCCCTCGACGCAAACCCCCTCCCCCCAACGACCGCCCCCCCCCAAGAACCTCCGCCCGTCCCCCAGCCGACCCGCGACCCCCCTGGCCGACCCCCACGACACCCCCACCCGCCTTCCCCGTACTTTGTGTAGTTGGGCCAGAAGGGAGCCCAAACCCTCCTGGCCACGGCGACCCCCTAACCCCACCCCGCACTACATTACGGGCAGGAGGGATCCCAGGCCCTCCTGCCCTCGACGCAAACCCCCCTCCCTCCAACGACCGCCCCCCCCCAAGAACCTCCGACCGACCCGCGACCCCCCTGGCCGACCCCCCCACCCCCCTTCCCCGTACCTTTGGAAGTTGGCCGGACAGACGGGAGCCAAACCCGCCTGTCCGGCAGGCAGCCAACGAAGGAATGAGGCCGGATTGGCCCATCCGTCCTAAAGCTCCGCCTACTGGTGGGGCCTAAGGCGCGTGGGCCAATCAGAATAGGCCCTGGAGCCTTAGGTCCCACCTGGGGGCGCGGCCTGAGACACATGGTCGGGTTTGGCCCATGTGCCTCAGGCCGCGCCCCCAGGTGGGACCTAAGGCTCCAGGGCCTATTCTGATTGGCCCACGCGCCTTAGGCCCCACCAGTAGGCGGAGCTTTAGGACGGATGGGCCAATCCGGCCTCATTCCTTCGTTGGCTGCCTGCCGGACAGGCGGGTTTGGCTCCCGTCTGTCCGGCCAACTTCCAAAGGTACGGGGAAGGGGGGTGGGGGGGTCGGCCAGAGGGGTCGCGGGTCGGTCGGAGGTTCTTGGGGGGGGGCGGTCGTTGGAGGGAGGGGGGTTTGCGTCGAGGGCAGGAGGGCCTGGGATCCCTCCTGCCCGTAATGTAGTGCGGGGTGGGGTTAGGGGGTCGCCGTGGCCAGGAGGGTTTGGGCTCCCTTCTGGCCCAACTACACAAAGTACGGGGAAGGCGGGTGGGGGTGTCGTGGGGGTCGGCCAGGGGGGTCGCGGGTCGGCTGGGGGACGGGCGGAGGTTCTTGGGGGGGGGGCGGTCGTTGGGGGGAGGGGGTTTGCGTCGAGGGCAGGAGGGCCTGGGATCCCTCCTGCCCGTAATGTAGTGCGGGGTGGGGTTAGGGGGTCGCCGTGGCCAGGAGGGTTTGGGCTCCCTCCTGGCCCGATATTGTCGGGAAGTCGGCGGTCCTTCGGGGGGGGGGGATGTATCGGACGTCGGGGAGTCGGCCGGGCAAGAGGGCTTGGGCTCCCTCTTGCTCCGATCGTGGATGCGGGTGCGGGTGGGAGCGCGTGCGAGCGGTCGTTCGGGGTGGGGGTGCGAGCGGTCCTGCTGGGGGGGTGAATCGGGCGTCGGGCGGGGTGGGAACTATGTTAAAAAACTTTTGTATACCGCGCTCAGGCATATAACGCGCGAGGGGTATGCGCGGTACGTAAAATCACGTATAACGCGCGCGTTATATCCGCGAAAATACGGTACTCAGTGACTTCCTACCTGTTCTCACATTGTAATTCGCTGACTGTACAGCTCTCTTTCACTGTAAACCGCCTAGAAGTCGCAAGATTATGTCGGTATAGAAAAAATAAAGTTATTATTATTATTAAAAACCCGCCCCCAAGTCAGCACTTGAACGATCTAAAAGACAGCTTTCCGGACATATCCACAGACATTTTAGACCTCTGAAGCCCGCTGTGCGCACAGAGCTCAAAGGGGCATTTTTGGAGGAGTGGTTAGGGCGGGATGTAGGCCGACCTAGACTTAGTTGTCTTGCAGGGATAATCAAATGTTTGATGAGACTGCCTAGGTGAAATGTATATGTTGTGAGTTAGACAATGTAAAGACAGATACAAGTACCCAATAGGTATCAAATGTGACCGGATAACCACTAGAGAGACAAAGTAAAGACCCACACACACTCTCCCGTGTTCACTGACCCCGCTGCACCACAAAATGTTCAGAATATAAACGTGCATACCTGCCTCCGGCATAGGAAAGCCTAGTGGAGCTGCATAGAGGTGGCTTAAGTAGTCTAAGGGGTGGGCTAGTGAACCATAGAGAGGAGGACCCAGGCCCATAAGCCACTCTAACCACCACATTCATGGTGGAAAATGTGATTACACCAAAAACCCTACTGTACTGCCACACAGGTGCCACCTGCAGCCATAAGGGTTATTGGGGTTGTAGACAGGTGGGTATAGTGGGTTGGGGGGGGCTTCCCATAACCTATAAGGGAGTTCTGTGAGATGTTTATGTTGCACTCTTTTTGTGAAGTTCACAGCAGTGCCCTATAAGGTGCCCCACTGCTGTTGCCATGTCTGGGTGGCAAGTCCATCACATTAATGGCCCCTCCTACATCTGAAAGGTCTTGTTCTGGGCGTTTGGGACTTGCACAAATTTTTGGTCGAGAATGTGTTATAAAGATAGGCGTAGTGGCAGTCTGGACAAACAACACCTGGACTTACAGATAGATGATTTTCAAAAAACTGAATAGTTTAGACCAGGGCTGCCCAAGTCCGGTCCTAGACATCTACTGGCAGGCCAAGTTTTCTGGATATCCACAATGAATATGCATGAGAGAGATTTTCCTGCACTGCCTTCTTGGTATGCAAATCTCTCTCATGCATATTCATTGTGGATATCCAGAAAACCTGGCCTGCCAGTAGATCTCGAGGACCGGACTTGAGCAGCCCTGGTTTAGACATACTTTTTGAGAATGGACATTTTACCTATGCCAACTTTGGGCGACTAGCACCCTACGTCCAAATCGGACTTAGACATATGTTTTGATTATGCCCCTCTTATTCTCTTGGCATACAGTGGTGATCAAAAAGCTAATAGTGTGAGGAATTATTAGGAAAAGAAAGTATTGCTCCATGGTGTGACCACAGTTTATTTATTTGAAACATTTATTATCCGTCTAAAAATTAAGTGGCTTACAATAAAAAAAATCTGCAATCGCCAACCGACATATACAAAATTCAAAAACTGTCAGTTGCATCAATAAAATTAACAGAGCATGTTTAAGACTGATCTAACATACATAGAAACATGATGGCAGATAAAGGCCAAATGGCCCATCTAGTCTGCCCATCCGCACTAACCATTAACTCTTTCTCTCTCAAAGATCTCATGTGTCTCTATACCAGGCCCTCCTGAATTCAGACACAGTCACTGTCTCCACTACCTCTTCCGGGAGACTGTAAAAAAAAGTCTTCCTGGATTCAATCAACCCTTACTTCACTGAAATGACTGAATAATTTCCTGAAACTAAGCACATTGTCACAGAAACACAAGTGTGGAACAGCTCCCTTATGGGGAAAGGCTACACAAGTCAGGGCTGCTTGGTTTGGCAGAAAGATGATCAAGTAAAGATCAATATAATAAATGGGGTGACACAGGTAAGAATAAATTAGTTGATCTGCACACTATATCAATACAAACTGTGAGTAATAATTCACTTAGACAGAAAAGTTTGTATTCAAGCCTGCAAATGTTTCAAGTTTTTGCTGCAAATTTTCCCTAGTACAGTAATGGGCTTCTGGCTTTCAGTGACTTATTTCAGCAATCCACTGGGTCCAACTGGGGCTCCAAGCTTCAGGCAGTGACAACCTAGTGGTTTTCATAACTACCGGTATTTATTGCTGCAGGAGTTGACAGTTTGTTGGGACGAAGGGGGACAGTCCTCTTGGGTGCCACAGACCGATTTATAGGATAGGTATTTTGATTTCAGGGGGGGGTTTCATATGGCATTCTCTCTCACACCATGTCCTCCTCCCCAGCTCATCAACCCTTTAACACACACATCCCCTTATTCCAAGCTTCTGTCCAAATATATCATTTTACTTATCTCCCCCACATATTCTTACCTCCTGTCTCTCTCGAACACCACTGATGGCCTTCCGTCTGCTCTTTTGTCCCTTACAGATTCCCTTACTTCCTGTCTCTCCAAGTACACATATCACCCCACACTCATAAGAATAGAAGAATTGCCACTGCTGGGTCAGACCAGTGGTCCATCATGCCAGCAGTTCGATCACGCGGCGGCCTCTGGTCAAAGACCAGCGCCCTAACTGAGACTAGCCCTACCTGCGTACGTTCCGGTTCAGCAGGAACTTGTCTAACTTCATCTTGAATCCCTGGAGGGTGTTTTCCCCTATGACAGACTAAGGAAGAGCGTTCCAGTTTTCCATCACTCTCTGGGTGAAGAACTTATGTTCGTACGAAATCTATCCCCTTTCAATTTATAGAGTGCCCTCTCGTTCTCCCTACCTTGGAGAGGGTGAACCTGTCCCTTTACTGCCATTTCCTCCATCAACTTTACCCAACATCTTCCAGAAAATGCTTCTCTCAGCTCATCTTTCCCTCTTACTTATCTCCTTACTGCTTGCCTCTTGAGTTGGTCTCTACCTCAGCCCCTCCAAACACAAGCTTTGCTGCCAGTCCACTGCCTTTGCCATCCAGCTCTTCTTTTACCAGCTCTCTGAAAGTGCAAGCCATGCAGCTACCCACAATCATGTGCCTTTTTCAAAGTCTCATGAGAATGACATGAGCCTCAGCAAAGTGCAGATCACACACTGCTTAAGCCATGCAGGGCAGGAAGAGGAAGGCACCAGGTGATTCTGAGTCACAGCTCCATATCCTATGAATGTGTGTGCAAATGTTAGTCTCAGTTCTGCAGCCCAGGGAAATTCTGTACAAATTCCCCAAGAGTAACATTTCCAAAAAAGTGTAACTGAAAAATATTCAATTAATTCACTCAGTAGCACATTTAAAAGAAAACATTTTTCACTCAATGTATAAGCCCTGGAACTTGTTCCTAAAGGTACAATATAAGCAGTTAGCATTTTAGGTTAAAAAAAAAAAAAGTTTGGAGAGGTTTTTGGAGGAAAAGTCCATAAACTGTTGTTAAACATGGGGAGGAGGGAGGAATCACTGTTTATCCTGTGACTGATACTTGGCTTGAAAGACCTTTGTTCTCACCTAGTTTGGCAGTTCTTATAACCAGCAGCTGACTTCATTTCTTACCTAATGCCAGTAGGATAAACCTAGCTTTAATGTACATGTAGTTACATAGTAAATTATGGTGGATAAAAACCAGCATAGCAAATCCATTCTGCCCAGAAAAATGGCCAGGAAGGTTGTACCTGTGATCCCATTTTGTCTTTTACCATCCCTTCCTTGAAAGTTATTAGTACTAGACGCACAGACATCTTTTCAGTTACAGCCCCCCAAATCTGGCACTTACTTCCCATCTATCTACAAGAGGAAACCTCATTAGAAAGATTTCAATGTTCATTGAAGAGCCTTTGCAGACTAATAACTCAATTGATCAGCAATCGAACTCAGGATTTTTAATTCTGCCCTCTCTCTTTTTTTCCCCTTCCTGATGTTATTACCTTACATGTTTTCTATCCTATCAAGAACTGAAGTTTCTCCCTTTCTCCTTTTGTTATCGGTTAGTTATTTTTTTAATTTTTTGTTATGTCTTGTATATGTGGTTTTATTTATCGTTTTGTATCACCTATTTTTTAACTTGTAAATCACTTAGAACTATTGATAAGCGTTAAATCAAATTTTAATAAAACTTGAAACTTGATCAAACAACCAAGATACCATGAGATATTCACACACTTCCTTGCTTCAATGCACAAGGCCTATGGGTGCCACCAAAAGTAAGGTAAGGTAGATTCAAAGTGCACTTGGAGCACTTTTTGGTGGCATAATTGTTGTGCATTCAGGATAAATGAATTCCTGAGGAAGGCTAATACTGCCGAAATACAGACCGTGTTGGGTCCCAACATTCTGTTGCCCTTCATTTGCTTTTTTTTTGATATTTCAATAAACCAATTTTTTAGATGCCTTTAATGTATCTTTGGATTTTTTCCTGGATTCATCCAGATACTGTGTGTTTTTATTTCCACTTTTTTCTTGTTTGTGATTGCTTGCATTTGGTAATAAGATGGTAGGGGATCCGGTCACTGGATGTAGTGTAGTCTTGTAAGAATTGCAAGGTTAAAATAACTGAAGTGACCTGGGAATGAGATCAGTGCTTAAATATCAGACGGAAAAGGAGGAGCTAGCACTGGATTGTACATCTCTCATCTACCTCCAAGTGAAAGATCACAACTGGACAGACTGGACTGTGATGTAATATGGAAACACAGTAAATGATAGCAAAAAGATAAAACCGATCATCCGGATTCTCTATACAGTAAAAGAACAACATTTACAAACAAAGATCAGGATTCTCTATACAGTAAAAGAACATTTACAAACAAAGATCAGGATTCTCTATACAGTAAAAGAACATTTACAAACAAAGATCAGGAGATGGATGTCACAGCAGCCACATGCACACACTCATTCATGTAATAACTTATCAGCTGAACACCAAGTTATTTCATCACTTGGAAAGTGCAGTACAAAGTGCAGTACAAAATGCACACAAGTGCTTTACTAACACATCACAACAAACCATACACAAGTAAGACTTTACCTAATGGTCACATTAACCAAACCAACTTTTTTCCACCAGCAAAGCACTCTGAAAAGAATTTCAGAGCACACTGAGATTGGCTAAATGACCCAGTAGTAGTACAACATGTTCACATCTGATCATTAATACTGCAGATCTCTTTATACTCAACTAAGAACCAATATCTTGGATCAAATCCAGCTTTTCCCACTTACACTCCCTTGTGACCTTGGGCAAGTCACTTCACCCTGTGTTCAAACAGGTATGAGTCCTATTATAAGCCCTCTGATCACAGAAATAAATTTACTTGGCTCTAGGTTAAGATTTGAAAAGGTTACAAGTTTTCTCTTTTGATAGTGCCACTCAGTTCTGCTATTGATGTGCAGCACAGGGTACATCTGAAAGCATTACAGAAAAGATCAGAAGTAGATGCTACTTGCACATTAGATATGCAAAGATCCTCATGTGTTAGATTCTGCTTGCTCACTAAGCGGGTTTGTACTGGTTCTGGAGGGGAACTCTGCTCAATGCCTCTCAGCCAGAGAACTCTCTGCTGTTCTTGGTACAGATATTACGCCTGGTGGAATTCTGTACAACTGCATGGTGCAGAATTCTCCATCCACACAGAATTCTGCTCACGCAGTGCAAAGTTCTACGTAAACCTTCCATTCTGCCCACATTCCTTCTTCCTGCCCCGCACGGGATTGGCCTCTCTCCCTCCAACCAACCCCCCCCCCCCTTCCCTCCCATGAGATCAGCATGCCTGCAGGCCTTTCAAGGAAGCAGTAGTGGTGGCAGCTGGCCAGCAGTGGCAGCACTGTGAAAGGGCCTTCCCTCTGCCGCATCACTTCCTGTAGATATATGACACAGCAGAGGGAAGGCCTTAGGGCAGGCCACAAGCAGCCTGTTCACAGTTCTGCCTCTACCGGCCGGTTGCCATCACCGCTGCTGCTCTGGGAGGCCCGCATGTATGTCTGATCTCACAGGAGTCGGTTGGGTTGGAGGGAGAGAGGCCAGACCCGTGCGGAGAAGGGGAGGAGGGGACAGGGGCAAGGATACTAGACCACAATTGGGGGGGGCATGGATGCTAGGCCCATGGGGGGGGAGGTGAGGGAGCATGGATGCTAAACCTGCAGTGGAAGGAGGAGAGGGTAGGGAACATGGATGCTGAATGCACAGGAAGAGGGAAGGGGACATGGATGCTGGACCTACAAATGAGGGGGGGGTTTGGTAGAGAGAGTGATTTTGAAGGTAGGGAGGGAGAAATGCCAGACTATGGGGGCCAAGGAGGGGATTCAGGGTGCAACTGAGAGAAGAGTGGTATTTAGAAGAAGACAGAACTGCAATTAGAGTGAGAGAGGGAACTGAGGAAGCTGGAAGCTGAGGCCTCAGTATAAAAGAATTCTAAGCAAAATGCTACAAATAAACTTTGCAGAATTCTTCCCCACCCACCCCTCATTGTAATCTCAGATAACACCTTAGGTCAACTGATAAAAATAGCCAGAAAAAATTAAGCCATTAAACGATATCCTTCTCTGCCCTCCTCAGTGCATCTTTAGCCTGCAATTGTGCGCCTGCCATGCTCAGACTGCCATCCTCTGGATAGCAGGATAAGTTACTGCACCATTGAGATTTTGTAGGTTTTTTTTTACAAACTGAAAAGGAATTTATTGCCATCTCCGCAAGATCTTAGCGATTCTCTACCATCTAGTCAAAAAGTCCTGAGCGTGGCCCGGCCATGCCAAGTGCAAGAGTGTGAAGCAGCTGCTCAACTAGTGCCACATCAGCTGCTCGGCTCAATCAATCATCCTCTTACCTCTCTCTCTCTCTCTACGTGGTTCACCCCGAGGAGGCTGCAGAAGGCACGAGACCCCCACCCCCTCCCCCTCCCACCAGCCCAGCTTTTGCTCCTGCCTCGAGACCTCCCCTCCCCCCCCGTGCAAAGTCACCTGGGCGCGCGCTCGGCGCTCCCCCGCTGAAAGGATACTGCTGGGGCGGCTGGCTCGGCAGGGCCCGGATGCCCGGGTGAGGAGGCGGAGGCGGAGGAGGCGGCGCCGAGCCGGTTCCGGGTCCGGAGGCCGGTTTCTGCGGCAAACTCATGGCAAGGCGCGGGGGGAGGGGAGGAGGGGGCGCGGGGGGAGGAACGACGAGGAAGAGGGCCGCTCTCCCGGGCCAGGGCCGGCCGGTCTCCGTGACAACGGGAAGTCGGGCGGGGGCCGAGAGGAAGCGCGGGCGGGGCTTCACGGCGATGTCGTCATGGGCCGGCGGCGGGGGGGGCTCGCTCCCCCTCCCCGGGCTGCCCACCGCCGCTGTCGCTCGCGGGATGCCGGCGGATTGGCCTCACTCGACTCGCTCAGCATCCAACATGGCGCTGCGGCCGCCTCTAGCAGTCCGGCAGGACGGACGCTCGGCAATCTCCGGCCGCCTCCGGAAGCGCTCGGCTCGGGGAGGAGGAGGGGGGGCGGAAGCGGGGCTGGGCGCGTGCGCGGGCGCCGCTCGAGACGGCCGCAGGGGGCGCAGGCCGTCGCAAAGTCTTCTCGAGGGGCTCGCGCCTTTTTGGCCGGCTCTGCGCGAGGCTGCTCTTATTGGCCCAGTCAGCCACCGAGCCTTGGCGCTTCCCGCCCACGGGCTTCCTGGTCCTGCTGCCAGACCGGCCAGATCCCAGGACGAAGCAGAGGATTTCCCCAAACCATCTCAATAACGGCCTATGGACTTCTCCAAACCTTTTTTAAACACCACTGAGCTAACTGATTTTACCACATCCCATAGCTTTGGGAAAGAGTAGACATCTACCCCCCCCACCCAATCTATCATATTATCCCTGAGCCGTCTCTTCTCCAAGCTGATGAGCCCTAGCCACTTTAGCCTTTCCTTTTTTGCCCTTCTCTATACCTTTTCTAATTCTATATCTTTTTTGAGATACGTTGACCAGAACTGCAAGGTACAAGGGCATTATAACATTTTCATCTCTGTTTTCATTCCTTTCCTGATGCAAGTTAACGCCTAACATTCCATTTGCTTTCTTAGATGCTGCCTCACATTGAGTTGAGGGTTGCAGTGTATCCTCAACAATGACATCTAGATCCTTTTCCTGGGCAGTGACTCCTAACATAGAACCCAGCATCACCTACCTATAGTTCGGGTTTATTTTTTCCACATGCGTCACTTTGCACTTGCTCACATTAAACGTCATCTGCCATTTTGAGGCCCAGTCTCACAAGGTTCTCTTGCAATTTTTCACAATCCTCTTGCGATTTAACAACTTTGCCTCATCCCCAGCTCTAGATCATTGATAAATATGTTAAAAAGCAGTGGTTCCAGCATGGACCCCTGGGGAAGTCCACTATTTAGGCTGTGAAAATATAGCTTAGTGAAAAACAAGCTAAACAAAATTGTCTAGGAGGAAAAGCCTCAGAGCCCCATTAGGGAGGACACCCTCTTCTATCTAGAAAGGGTGTGTAACTTCATAGGCATAAAAACCTCCATAGACCACAAGGACATTTAAAACTAGTCAATGCTTTTACAGGCAAATTCTAAATATTAATTCTAAGCAGTGACTTCTTGGAAAGAGAGCAAGGGAGGGAGGGGAAGGGAATAGGGGAGTTAACAAACCTTGGGGGAGGCATGGATGGAGGGTGTTGAATCCCAGGGGGGGATGCTTTACTACAGAGAAGGTAAAAAATAGTACTTGTGAAAGAATGAGAGAAGGCAGGGAAGAAGATAGCCTGGAGATGAGGGAGATTAGATAGGACATTGGGGAAGAGTGGGTGAGGCTGAAGTCAAGGAAGGAGGAAAAGAGAGAAAGATGCTGGGAGAGGGGAGCTGGAAGAGAGAGAAAAATGAGGGAGAAGAGTGGGAAAGATGCTAAATTCTTCACCTCACTGTTTGGTCTTCCTCCTTTTTTAATACATGGAATATATCTCATCTGGGCTTCCAGGATGGTACTTTTGAACAACATCCACCCCTGATGTATATTTTTTACCTTTGTAGCTGCTCCTCAACTTGGAAGTGTCTACTCAATATCATTTTTCGTCAGCATTCAAACATTTGGGCACCCACTTGGCCGACAGCTTCTGCATACCCAGCTGCTCATGGATTGTACACCCAACACATTCCCTGGATATCTATAGTGTCTCAGCAATTGTTATAGCCCATATTTGCCAATCTGCCAAAATCAGGTCATGGACATGGTCAACAATTTCAGGAGCTGACGCCGTTTGAAGCCTCCCAGACCTTGTTGCATCTTCGGTCTCACAATCTCCCCCCTGAAAATTTGTACACCACTTCTTCACTATAGAGTATGATGGGCATTTGTTACTCAATGTTTGCATCACACATTCATGGATTTTCTTTGGAGTTTTCTGCTGCAAAAATAGGAACTTCATGATGGCTTGGAGTTCCACACTTGAAAATTCCATACTTTTCATAGCCATGGTTCAATCAATGATCCAAAAAAATGTCAAAACATAGCATTACGATTCTGCAAATTGGCCCTTTGCAAAATAAAATACAGTGACAAAATAATGCTTAGAATTTAGAAAGTTGGTTGGCTTGAACTTTTCAGCACTCCCTCATACTACTACTACTATTTATCATGTCTATCACGCTGAAAGGCATACTCAGTGCTGTACCTTTTACATGTAATAAGTAGTCCCTTCTCAAGAGCTTACAATTTAATTTGGACAAACAGGACATATAGGGGTTGGAGGGTTTCTTGCAGAGAGAATGATAGAATGGGCATAGGAGTTGAAAGCAGCCTCAAAAAACTGAATACTGATAGAGATAGAGGTTGATGTAATGACTCAGGCAGTCCCAAGTATAGGGTGCAGCACGATAGAATGGACGGAGTCTGCAGTTGGCAGTGGAGAAGAAGGGTATGGATAGAAGAGACTTGCCCGATCAACAGAGTTCATGTGGGGATGCATAGAGGGGGGATAAGTGAGGAGAGATATTGAGGGGCTGCAGAGTGAATGCACTTGTAAGTCAGTAAGAAGTTTATGAATTGTACTGAGAAATGAATGGAGAGCCAATTAAGTGACTTGAGGAGAGGATTAATGTGAGCATGATAGCTTTTGCGGAATATTGTGCAGTAGAATTATGCATGGATTGAAGGAAAGAGAGATGGTTGAGCGGAAGACCTGAGAGAAGAAAATTGCAATAATCTAAGCGAGAGGTGATGAGTGTGGATTAGGGTTTGGGTATTGTGTTTGGAAAAGAGAGTTTGGACCAGAACTGCAAGGTTGAGGCAGAATAGAAATCAGTAATGTAATGTAATGTAATTTTGTTAATATTATAGAGGAAGAAGCGACAGGCTTTAGCAGTCTTATATCCTGACGAATCCTAATTAATTAGAGTTCTAGGCAGATTCCAGGTGGGATTACCATATTTGGCTTGGGGGGACAGGGGGAGAGAGAAACAAAGAGAGACAGAAAGAAAAGGGGAGGGGGCAGAAAGAAAGAAATATTGGATTTACAGAAGACGGAAGTACAATCAGAGACTCATGAAATCACCAGACAAAAAGGTAGGAAAAATGATTTTATTTTCAATTTAGTGATCAAAATGTGTCCGTTTTGAGAATTTATATCTGTTGTCTATATTTTGCACTTTGGCCCCCTTTTACTAAACCACAATAGTGGGTTTTAGCACAGGGAGCCTATGAGCGTCGGGAGCTGCGAGGGGCATTCAGCACAGCTATTGCGGTTTAGTAAAAGGGGAGGGGGGTATATTTGTCTTTGTCTAGTTGTTATTGAGGTGACATTGCATAAAGTCATCTGCCTTGACCTCTGAAAAAAAAACCCAAATACAAATTATAATTAACATTTTCTCTGCATACAATGTGCTTTGCGTTTTTTAAAAATTTTATTGTTGGTAGATCATTTTGACTTGGTCATTTTAAAAGTAGCATGCAAGCCAAAAAAGTGTGGGCACCCCTGCACTAGATAATAAATAACAGCTGATCTTAAACATTGTCTTTATTTTAGGTGACTTGTATTATATTAGTCTGAGTCTCTTTGAACCCCTGGTAGGGATTTCTTAAAAAGCCACGTGTCTAGATTTTTGCAAAACTGTATGTATACCATAGTAACATAGTGGATGACGGCAGATAATGTTCCACACTTTTGCTATTTGATAGTTGAATGATTTGCTGTGGGATGTCTTGTATTTCATATCTTTCAAAGTTGGGAATGATAAGGACATCACCGTATAGTACTTTCAGTGCTACAGAGCATACGAGGGGGAGCTGAAAAGTTCTCAGCCCAACCAAGAAGAGAATGACGTGGAAATGGTTCAATCAGTGATCTAGCATAGAAATTCATTTCTGCAAATTGGCACTTAACGAAATACAGCCATAACACTTAGAATTTAGGAAGTTGGTTGGTTGGGCTGAGAACTTTTCAGCACCCTCTCACAATTTGATTTCTATTCTATTTTCTGATGGTAACCAGTGTAGTTCTATAAACAGTGGGGTAACATGGTCATAGAAACATGATGGCAGATAAAGGCCAAATGGCCCATCCTGTCTGCCCATCCGCAGTAACCATTATCTCTTCCTCTCACTAAGAGATCCCATGTGCCTATCCCAGGCCCTCTTGAATTCAGACACGGTCTCTGTTTCCACCACCTCTTCCGGGAGACTGTTCCATGCATCTACCACCCTTTCTGTAAAAAAGTATTTCCTCAGATTTGGAGCCTATCACCTCTTAACTTCATCCTATGCCCTCTCATTGCAGAGTTTCCTTTCAAATTAAAGAGACTCAACTCATTCACATTTATATTACATAGGTATTTAAACATCTCTATCATATCTCCCCTCTCCTGCCTTTCCTCCAAAGTAGACAGATTTAAGTCTGTCCCCATACGCCTTATGACGAAGACCACACACCATTTTAGTAGCCTTCCTCTGGACCGATTCCATCCTTTTTATATCTTTTTGAAGGTGCGGCCTCCAGAATTGTACGCAATATTCAAAAGTAAATGAGGTCTCACCAGGGGTAATACAAATTAATTTCCTGAAGCCTTGAATCAGGACCGTCCTGAGCTGGAAATGTGCCCTATGCGAAATGCCCCCTACAGCTCTTATCCTGCCCACTGCATTGCAGCCAAGTAATTAAGTGAATGGCGCACTTGCTCTCAGTGGTGTAGTAAGGGGAATTGGGGGGGGGAGCAGACTGCCTCTTTGCCCCCCGGGCCACACTTGCACCCTCCCTCCCCTCCAGTAGCTCTTTATATCTTTGCCATCGCCAGCAACTTCTCAAGCCTGCTGCTTGTGCCACCCCAGCTCCCCTCTCAAATCACTTCTGAGTTGCGGGGCCAGAAGTGACATCAGAAGGAACACCAACGCTGATGCAAGCAGCAAGCTAGAGAAGTTGCTCGCGCTGGCACTGGAGGGGAAGGGAAGGTGCGAGTTGGGGGGGCACCTCTTACCCTGCCCACACATAACTTGCTATGCCTCTGAAATCAAGCACTTCTTAAAGGCAGGGCTTGAGATGAGAAGTGAATTTGGCAGAGTGTGATGCACCGGTTAGAAAAGCTATTGCAAGCATACAGCAGAGCAGGGTGGAAAATGCAGAGTCAGAACTGGTGACACTAGAGAAGGGCAGAGATAAGAGTAACTTGGCCCATGACCAGAATTCAGGAGAAGTGCATGGGGGAGATAAAATGGCGCTGCAAAGGTCCCATAGTAAGAGTGTGAGCCCAGGGGGACAGAGTACCTGGTTACGATTCAAGGTAAACAACTTAGGATGTTAAGGAGTATAGAAATAACATCAGCTCTGCAGCGTGAAGGCACTTCTGAACTGTGAGGTTATGGGATGCTCCAGTTCCAGACGGCAACATTCACACCTAGGGCAGGACCATTCATAGAAATGGAACGCTTTGCCAGAGGTTGTGATAAGAGCAGATAGCGTAGCTGGTTTTAAGAAAGGCTTGGAGGAAAAGTCCATAGTCTTATTGAGAAGGACATGGGGGAAGCCGCTGCATGCCCTGCACCGGAAGCACGGAACGTTGCTAGTCTTTGGGTTTTGGCCAGGTACTAGAGACCTGGATTGGCCACCGTGGGAAAGGGCTACTGGGATTGATGGACCATTGGTCTGACCCAGTAAGGCTATTCTTATGTTCTTAGGTGACGTTCAGATTGCAGACGTCCACACCTTTTCCAGCACTGTCCAACATGGGACTTTGTGTTCCCAAATACTCAGCGTTGATCCATGCCTGGGACCTCTATTTGTGTTGTGTCATGTTTTATGTTTATTTTGCTGCATGCTGTGTGAATTGTAACTTACCTAGTTAGGTAAGCTAGAAAGGTGCAATAAATCAATTTGACGGTCACCGGCAGTTACCCAGTATTCAGCAACCTGGTTAACAGGACAGTTTGTTTTTCTGCTGCAAGTTAACTGGGGCAACTGTCCGGGTATCACCAGTGAATATTGGCAGTCTGCCCCCCCTCACCCCCTCCTTCCCTGGCAGTCAGCCTGGGTTTTCAGCAGTGCTATCCAGATAAGGGTTGCTGGAAATGCAGGTTAGACACAGTCAGTGTGAGTTTAATGAGGAGTGCTCCTGCCTGTTTGAGCGACACCGACTATCAGACCCTCAGAATACAGCGTGAGGGGTCTGTCTATAAGAATAAGAGCTCGCAGTATTTTAACAGCGCATACAATACCTGTCTAATCTACCAGGGGTCTCCTTTATTAAAATGATTGTTTAGCTCTTTAGCACCAAGCCTTCCTTTGCTGCATATCTGGTTTGAAATATTCTTAGTTCTCAAAACTTCAGCCTTCTAGCCAAGCTTACAGCTAGGATTTTCCTCTCCTTTTCCATAGGGACTGAAAAGAGTAGCCCAGGGAAACGAGGCAACTAATGCAGTCTCATCCAGGAAGTCCTGAAATGCTCGCTTGGGTATTATTCACCCGACTGATATCCCACAGTCTCAGAACAGCAAACAGTTTTGCCATCCTATCCAAATGCTTTTTTTCTTAGCTTCCAGCAGCAGACTGGAAAAATCAATCCCTTGTGATCCCCCTAACAACTGGGCTGATGTTTAAATAAGAAACTGGTTTGATATGTAATTTATCAGGGCAAGTCAAACATGAAACACATTAAAGAGTAACTTACCTAACTCACCTATTGCTTTATATGCAGAAGTCCAATTCTTTAAAGATTAGAATCTGAAAATTCCTCACACCTTTAACTACTGGTGTTTTTCAGGTTCAAAAACCGTTAGTCAGGCTGGAACTAAGGGAGGAAAAGGAAAGAGAGGTTAGTTTTCATAAACTACAAAAGATCGCAGAAAGAGGAAGACAGGCAAAAATATCTGCAAAAGTTAAGGGAGACTGGTCAAGTAAGGTGTTGCCCCAGACATTCGCGGTTGGCGGTTCGTGGTCCCAGTCATTCACAGTATTTTCCGACCGCGAACTGCCAACCAGGAGAGGACAGCTGGAGAGGAAGGAGAGAGCAGCCGGAGCACCGGTGAGTGAAGGAAATCTCTCGCTCTATGCTCCGACTGCCTCTTCCTGCACTAAAGTCGGGCCTTACCAATCAGGAGCTGCTTTGACACGCCGCTGCCCTCTCCAGTCTCCCCCACGAAAAACCGTATTCGTGGATTTTCAAGATTCACAGGGGTTCCTGGAGTGGAACCCCCGTGAATATCGGGGGAGTACAGTGGCGTAATAATGGAGTGCAGAAGGGTTGGTCTGTGCCAGGCGCAGCTTCCCTCCTCTTCGTCCCCCCTCACCATGTGCCCCTTGCCTTCCCTCGTACCATTTTGACTTCCCCGGCACGAGATCGCCTCCTGCGTTGGCAGTGGCACTCTCTCCAGTATCACTTTCGGGACCCGTCATTAAGAAGTGACGTCAAAGGGTGAGTGGACAACTTACTGCTCATGCCGGAGAAGTTTAAAAAGGTACAGGAAAAGGGAAGGGGGCGTGCAGGGGAAGAGGTGCCACTGCCCTGGGTGCTGCTCACCCTTACCATGCCACCGGTCAGGAAAGCAAAGATGCAAATGGAATTAAAAATAGCAGACACAGGGGGGACAAGACATTTTTTAGATATATATTAGTGATAGGAAGAAGTGCAAAAGTGGCACTGTGAGACTCAAAGGTGATAAAGGCTGAATTACTTAACAAATATTTCTGTTCTGTATTAACAGCTGAAGCACTGGGAGCGGGACCACAGAAGCGGTAGACCCTGATCAATTTTCAGATGTTTGTGTTCATGAAGAGCGAATTAAACAAAAGGTGGACAAAGCGATAGGGCCAGATGGTGGACATCTGTGGGTACCGAAGGAACTTAGGGAAGTTCTGGCAGCTCCACAAGCCAACCTTTTCAGTGCTTCCCTAGTCAGGAGTGGTAGCGGAGGACTGGAGAAGGGCAGATGTGGTCCCTCTCCACAAAAGTGAAAGTAAGGAAAAAGTAGGGAACTGCAGGCCAGCAAGTCTGATTTCTGTGGTAAGTAAATGAATGGAAACACTTTTAAAAGAGAGAATAGTGAAGTTTCTGGAATCCAGTGGATTACGGGCCCCGAGGCAACATAGTTTCACTAGAGTCAGGTCTCGTCAGACAAATCCGATTAATTTCTATGACTGGATAACCAGAGAATTGGAGAGAGCTAGAAGTGGTGGATTTCGATTTTAGCAGTCTTTGACAGTGTTCCACACAGGCATCTAATAAATAAACTGAGTGCCCTTGGGAGGGGCCTCAAAGTGATGGACATGGTCAGGAACGGGTTAAGTGGAAGGCAACAGAGGGTAGTGGTCAATGGAGATCGTCCTGAGGAAAGGGAGGTTACCAGTGGTGTGCCTCAAGGTTTGGTTCTTGGGCCTGTTCTTTTTAACATTTTTATAAGCCATATTGCTGAAGGGCTGTCAGGTAAGATTTGCCTCTTTGCGGATGATACCAATATCTGATTCGCATGTTATTCACACAGGGGTAAGGACCTAGCAAAGCTTGAAGAATGGTCTGAAATCTGGCAGCTAAGATTTAATGCTAAGAAATGCAACTTCATGCATTTGGGTTGCAAAATTTATTTATCCATTCATTCAATTTTCTATACCATTCTCCTAAGGGAGCTCAAAACGGTTTACATTAATTTATTTGGATACTCAAGCATTTTTGCTTGTCCGTCCCAGTGGGCTCACAATCTATCTAATGTACCTGGGGCAAAGGGGAGATTAAGTGACTTGCCCAGGGTCATAAAGGAACAGCGTGGGTCTGAACCCACAATCTCATGATGCTAAGGCTGCAGCTTTAACCACTGCACCCCACTCTTCCCTCACCACAAAATCCTGAGGAAACACTACAGTTTGCAGGGGTACCCAACCTTTTGGCTTCCCTGGGCCGTATTGGCTGGAAAAAAAATGTTTCTGGGGCCGCACAAACGCTGCAGCAAGACAGAGGAGGGAGCCGGCAAGACGGTAAACATCCAGGGGCAGCAGAGGAAAACACTGCATCGCCCTCGACTGGGGCTGCACAAAATACTTCACTGGGCCACAGGTTGTACACCCCTGGTTTAGGGGGTGAACTTTTGTGCATGAAAAAGGAGCGGAACTTGGGTGCGATAGTATGTGATGATCTTAAGGTGGCCAAACAGGTTGAAAAGGTGATGGCAAAAGCTAGAAGGATGCTAGGATGTGTAGGGAGAGATATGGCCAGAAAGAAAAAGGAGGCATTAATGTTTCTTTATAAGACTCTGGTGAGACCTCATTTAGAATATTGTGTACAATTCTGGAGACCACACCTTAAAAAATATATAAAAAGGATGGAGTTGGTCCAGAGGAAGGCTACTAAAATGCTGCGTGTTCTTCATCATAAGGCGTATGGGGACAGACACAGATCTCAATATGTATAGTTTGGAGGAAGGCGGGAGAGGGGTGATATGTTAGAGACATTTAAATACCCTGGAAGTCTTCACTCTGCAGCGTCCTGCCTACGTGGGAATAGGAAGTGTTGCAGAGTGAAAGCTTCCGAGGCAGGCCGATGTCAGAAGGATCAGGGTGGGGGCTGCATTGGAGAAAGAGAGAGTCCAAAACCCAAACTCCCTCCAGTTCAGACACCTGGACATTTCTCTAAAATGACATATCTGGGTAAATGTGGACATTTGGTAAGCCTAAGATGGGCCATTTGGCTTTTATCTGACGTCATGTTTACATTTCGTAGAAGCAGCTGACAGCAGGACTCATAAAACTGAACTCTCCTTCTGTAGTGGACAGCCGGGTGCGATGAGTGACTGGCAATGGGACAGGATTGATTCATGGTGCGCTTTAGAGTAGCAAGGGGTCAAGAGCACTCTGAGTGCCATCTTGGCAGGGCTACCACCCAGCAGTAGCAATGCAGATGGAAAGGATCCTCAGGTCCTGCCAGCTATCAACACCTTTCAAAGCAGTCAAGCCGCGCTATACGCGCTTCTTTATGTGAGAAAGCAGTCCTTTTTGAATCTTTTTATACCCATCGCATGAGCGTTTTTTCCAACTTTTCCTGTGTGTTCCCTGAGGCAGGATCAAAATGTGCACATCGGAACCCGCAGGCTGCAAGTTAAGTTTGCTTAGTTTGTCTAAAAGCTTTGACGTATGCTTAGTAAACAGTGTGCTGAACGTTAGTGGTTTTTTCACAACACAAAAAGCATATATGAAATGATATAACATCTTGTTTACTTTCCATGCGATGATTGAGCTGTGAGGTGTTTTTTTCTGGGGTTTTCCCCAGTTTTCCCCTCCATGATTCTGAGCAAGTTTTTGTGAACTTTGTTACATCATCCATATAACTCTTTGAATAGGTCTATAGAGTGATTTTTTTCTCTTTTCAACACATGCACTTTATCACTTTTGTTACAGTGGTTGTAGCTTGTCCCCCTTTTTTATATTTGACTGGAGCTATCAACACCAGGCATCACTCTTCTCCATTGCCTCAGCCCAGCACTTCTTAAATCCTTCTATTTTTCACTGGCAGGGAGCAGAGCCTCCAACCCGTGGCCCTGAGCCCTCCCTTTAATGTAACCTCTCGTTTGCAGGACCAGGAAGTTACATCAGAGGGAAGGATCAAGCTGGTGTGAACAACAGGTAAGAGTCCTCTGCTCAGTGGCATACCAAGGGGGGGCAGTCTGCCCCGGATGCACGCTCCAAAGGGGTGCACAGCCGGCCGGATCCGGAACCTCCTGCGCTGCTTCAAATGGCACTTCAGCGCGGCTGCCGTACTTAGAGCAGAGGCGGCAGCCGCACTAAAGTGAAGAAGGTCCTGCAATGACTGGGAAGAGGTAAGTGACGTCAGGGGGGGGGGGCCCAGCAGCTGCAGTCATCACGGGATCTTGCCGCAACTAACTGCATCTGCCGGCCCAGCCCCCTCTGACATCACTTACCTCTTCCATCCGAGCAGAAGCAGTCATCGTGGGACCTTTGGGATGGAGAAATAAAGGAGGTCAAGGTGATATGGAATCACGCTGAAGGGTGTCAAAGGGGGGTCAGGGTGGTAGGGAATCACGCTGAAGGGTGATAAAGGGGGGGCAGGGTGATATGGAATCACGCTGAAGGGGGTCAGGGTGATATGGAATCACGCTGAAGGGTGTCAAAGGGGGGGCAGGGTGGTAGGGAATCACGCTGAAGGGTGATAAAGGGGGGGCAGGGTGGTAGGGAATCACGCTGAAGGGTGAGAAAGGGAGTCAGGGTGATATGGAATCACGCTGAAGGGTGTCAAAGGGGGGGCAGGGTGGTAGGGAATCACGCTGAAGGGTGATAAAGGGGGGCAGGGTGGTAGGGAATCACGCTGAAGGGTGAGAAAGGGGGTCAGGGTGGTATGGATGCGTGGTAGAGGGAGAGAAAGGGGCAGATGCTGATGGAATTGCAGGGAAAGAGACATAAGGGGGAATGATACTGCATGGAATTGGGTTGTAGGGAGCGAAAGGGGGCAGATGCTGATGAAAGAGAGAGAAGGGGGCAGATGCTGATGAAAGTGGGAAAGAGAGAAGGGGGCAGATGATGGAAGTGGGGGAGAGAAGGGGCAGATGATGGAAGTGGGGGGAAGAGAGAGAAGGGGGCAGATGATGAAAGTGGGGGGAAAGAGAGAGAAGGGGGCAGATGATGAAAGTGGGGGGAAGAGAAAGAAGGGGGCAGATGATGAAAGTGGAGGGAAAGAGAGAAGGGGGCAGATGATGGAAGTGGGGGGAAAGAGAGAGAAGGGGGCAGATGATGGAAGTGGGGGGAAAGAGAGAAGGGGCAGATGATGGAAGTGGGGGGAAAGAGAGAGAAGGGGCAGATGATGGAAGGAGGGGATAAATAAAAGGAGGGCACATGATGGGGGAAAGGATTGAATTAGGGAAATACTGGAGGGGGTGAGGAAAAGAGGTGGCGAGCTGTAGGTAGACAGTAAAAAAGGAAATTGATGAGAGGGTAGTAAGAACGTAATCTAGATGGATGCAGAAAATAAATTGAAAAGGAAAATGAGGGAAGAAAGGGATTACAGAAGAGAGGTGTGGGAGAGGGAAGGAGAGGAGAGAGATGCCAGACCAATGGGGTGAAAGGAGAGATGGAAGGGGGAGGCATACAGTTTCTGGAAGGGACATCGAAGGAGAGAAGATGCCATATGGGAGCAGAGAGATGGCAGACAGTGGAAGGAAGAAAGGAAGAGAGTAACAAGAAGATGAGGAAAGCAGAAACCAGAGAAGACAAAGGTAGAAAAAAAATTTATATTTATTTATTGCTTTAGGAGACATGTGTCACTGTTTCTGTGGTGTTGCATTTTATGCAGAGTCCAGCTTCTTGCTGGTTCAATTTAATCTTTGTCTATGTATTTCTATTTTATCCCCCCTTTTACAAAACTGGAGCGTTTTTTAGTGCCAGCCGTGGTGGTAGCAGCTCGGATGCCCAGAATTCTATGAGCGTCAGAGCTGTTACCACCGTGGCTAAAATCCACACTACAGTTTTGTAAAAGGGGGAGGGGTTAGTTTGTGATGACATATTCCATACTAAGCGAAGGTGTTTTCTGTGTGTTCGAAAGACATGGTTTTCTGTTAGGATTGACGGTGTAGGATTGATCTGTACTAGTTGTTTAGTTTTACAACGGATGTATTGATGTTGTACTGCTCACTGCATAAGTAAGATGCTGCCTTTTCCTAGGTACTCATGAGTGACGTGTGGAGTGTTACTAAAAGTCATGTTTTTTGTGCAGATGGGGGGAGGGGTGCCAAAAAATGATGGGCCCCGGGTGTCACATATGCTAGGTACGCCACTGCCTCTGCCACTGAAGAACAGAAGGATTTAAGAAGTAGCTGAGATCCCTCATCACCAGGGGAAAGGGATGGCACCATCTTTCCCTTATGCCCACTGTGTTACAATACATTGCAGGCCAGGTGTGCAACGCATTGAGCTGTGTGGCTTTAGGGCAGCACAGGGAAGTTTGCACCTCCATGACCATTTTATAGGATTTTTTTCAGTACAAACTTGCAAGAGGAGTTTAACACACCACCTGTACCAAGACACAGTGTATTTCCTAAGACAAACCACAGCTTTGTTCCCCTCCCCCATTTGCACCACACCAAGACCCATTAAATCAGATACAGATGTTTAGCTTGTAGAGGGTGGACTTACATCTGTTAAAACCACTTCATATTAAGCAGACCCAAAATCTAAGTAAAACATTGTAGATGAAGTAGAAAACATTATTGTGAGGAACATACTGCCAGCTTAGGAAAACTGCATTGTGAAAAAAAAAATTTCCCCTTTCCCCGTATGAGTAAACGATCGATAACAGAATGCCTTCTGCAGCGGTTATGTCTACTCCACCTCTGAAACAAGAGTTTCCCTCCTGAGGAGCTGATGTGCTTCGAGGAAATCGCACATAGCCAGCACAGCTCAGGGAAGGGAGCAGATGGGAGAGGGCAGAGTTCAGGGCACATGCGGGAATCATTTGCACATTCCGAGCATATCGACCCAGGGGGGACCCCCTCTGATGAGATACAGCTGGCCAGGGTCACACAGAAAGGCATTTGGAGTGGCCCAGAGGAGAAACCCTTCCAAGTACAAATGACTAGGCCCAACTCAGCCAGTTGCCATGAGTGTGTTAGATGGGGTGCCCATGCTAGAGAAGAAAAAACTATTTTCAGGACAGGATTCACCAACACCCCACACACACACGGCAAGAGACATTGAACTGGGATTTTAATTATTGCTGCAGGGTGGGGCTCCGACTCCTGATCCTACTGGAGGTCAAAGTCCATGACACGGCCATTAAAAAAAAAAAAAAAAAAAAGTCAGTAGGGGGGAGGTTCAGCAGAAGGTCAAAGGCCACAGAGTGAAGAAATTAAACCGCTTTCTCGCAGTTTTGCCAGCACTTTTCTGGCAAAGCAAGTCAGCTGCTCAGTCAAGTAGAAAAAACAGCAACACAAAGCACCTTTTACTAAGTTTTGGTACGTGCCAGTGGGCGCCTACGACAGCTTAAAAGGCCCGGTTGTAGAACATGCTGTGCCCACGCAGTGCCATAGCTACGGCGGGTTGGGCCCGGCGTCACCGCGCTTTGCGCCCCTTCTCTTGAAATGGTCACCAGCAAGCACAGCATCTCCCACCTGCTGTTTGCAGCAGCCTCGCTTCCCTTTGGACCACGGGACCAAGACATGATGTCAGGAGGGAGCTGAGCCAGTGGAAGATGTGCAGGAGGGGGAGATGTACCAGTGAACCCGCAAAGATGGTACCTGGGGCGGCATGCACTCCTGTCTCCCCCTTATGCCACTGTGCACACACAACCACACACTAAAGATTTTTTCTTTATTTTCCTCAGAAAGGGTTGTGTATGGCGGCAGAGGGTGCATGATGGTGTGAATCAGTGCAGTCACATTATTGCACGAGATTAGGACATGAGCCCTTAAAGCCTAGAAAATCAGTGGCAGTAAGTGCCCATGCACTAATTTTTGGTAATAGCAAGATTAGCACATGGCCATTAATTTGGAAAATCAGCTATTTTCCAGCTTTAGCAGAAAGGAAAAATCCACACGGGGGCACACTAAGGCTACTAGTTTTTATTGCAATTTAGTAAAAAGACCCTAATCTTAACCGCCATAAAAAAGTCACTTGCTTTTCAGTATAAACCAAAGAAAACTTCTGCTTTCACTCGCCCCAGCATGCGAGATTCACTTCAGTCTCTGGCCTGTGATTGACCTCGGATTTAGGCCTTTCTTTTTTCTAGCAAAATAGAAAAGTCAGTACTCAAATGCCAGGCTATCTTTCAGGGATCTCCGAGAGACCCTCCCCCACCCAGCAACCAGAGAATCTATGAAAAGGCAAACATGGTATGCAGAGCCTGGGCTCTTATTAATGGAACGACCTCCCCAGGGAGGTGAAGATGAGGACTGAATTCAAAAAAGCATGGGACAGACCTATGGTATCTCTTAGGGGGAGAGAGCAGGTGATATGGATGGACCATATATATGACTTACCAAATACACAAATATCAATCTGTCTAAATATAAACCGAGGTAACCCTTTTCCTCTCAAAAAGGAGGGAAAAAGGTCGACTCGAATATACACCAAACTCAAATCAGTCTTGCAAGGTTACTGTAGTAGTGAGTAGCTCAATGTTTAGAGCTGCCTCAACACCCTGAGATTGCGAGTTCAATCCCAGCCTACTCCTTGTGCCTCTGGGCAAGTCACTTAATCCTTCTATTGCTCCAAGTACCACAGTTAGATTGAGAGCCTGCAGGGACAGATAAGGAAAATACTTAAGAGTACCCAATTACTATTCAAAGTATTGTAACCACTTTGGATGAATCTCTAAAAACCCAAAGAGTAGTAACATTCCATGCTACTGATTCAGGGCAAGCAGTGGTTTTTCCCATGTCTGTCTCAATAGCAGACTATGGACTTTTCTTCGGCGATGAGAGCTCGGATGACCATAGGAATTCTACGAGTGTCCAGGCTGTTACCGCAGCAGCCATCACTAAAAACGCTAGCACGGCTTTGTAAAGGGGGTATTTATTCTAGAACAAGGAACAATTACAAGACAAAATACCTTGTTCCTACACTGTGGCACCCTTATCCCAGGCCTTTAGGTTTCTTGTAAAAAATATTCATTTCTGCTGTTAATTGTGCTATGAGCTTAAGCTCACTCATAAACTGAATGCTGGTAGAGCAGACAGCAGGTTAGTTCTGGTCTAATGCAAGATTTGACCCCATTAAGCACCAGCCACTTGTGTTCCCTCCTTGGCGACTCCTCTCACCTTGCGTTTTAAGACCCTCTTGGGTTCCAGGCCTTTGCTAAATGCAGAGGGCAGTGCAGGGAGTGCTGAACCTTCTGTCAGAAGCTAATGCAAGATGCTTTTCCCCAGCATTCCCATTTGCTAAATTTCTAGCAAGCATTGTGTGACATTGTCCCCTTCAAGGGCAGCCAGTCCTCACAACTCAGCAGTATCTACTCCAATGCGCCCCTAATAGCCAGATTTAATTGAACTGCTTTGACATACCTGAAAACATAGGCATGAACTAGCCCAACCACATCCCATTAGGCTTAGTGGGGATTGATTTAGTGGTCAAATTGCATAGAAGACCCAAAATTACAGACATACATTCAGTAAAATTTTACTTCCTCCTTTTAATGGCATGTAACACACTCTAGTTTCTAGTATCACCACAAAGTATCTAGAAGCATCGTAGCAGTGCTGGTTTGATGGCAGAAAGAGTTGCTTAAGGCACCAAACTTCATTCCAGATGGGACCTGAGGCATGATCACTCTAGAGGCCCAGGTTAAAAAAAACAAACAAAAAAAAAATCCTTCCCCAAAATCCCAGTCGTGTCGATTCTGATGATCTCTCCGATTTCCCACATGTGCACAAATATGTACAACTGGTATAAACAGTATAAAAAAAGTTACACAATTGAAACAAAGCAGCAATTTGCTCCTCAGGGTTGCCAAAGGCATAAGTTTCTCTGTGGAATGTTCTGGAACCTTTGGATGGGTCCTTTTTTCCAGTGAGGTTGCAAAAGGGTCCGTGATCATTCAGTCTTCTCCTCTCACCAAACTTCACACTTATGTTCAGGGTTCATGGGGGAACCGAGAGGACACTTGAAATGCTCTGAAAACTCCCGGGAGTTGGAGACTGTGCCAATGACACGATAGCGGGAGGGACTGTGTGGATCTGTAATAAGTCCTTCATGGGAGCTCTCAGGGGTACGAACCGAACACCATACCTGCAAACACAAGGACACATCAATAAAAGTGAAGTGGGTTGTACGACCACCTAGAGCAGGGTGGGCAACCTTTATACACAGAGGGCTGAACACAGAAAGTTAACAAATGCACCTCATAGTTCACTGCCAAAACTCAATGCTTTTACTCTTTAGCATCAGCTTCCGCCTTTTTAACTCCCTGATTTATATGCAGCTTTGAAACATCTAATACTTCTTCTGAACCAATTCCCTTCCTAATGTTTTTACCACTTATTTATCGTCTTTTTTATTAATTTTACTTCGATGTATTTTAAACAACCTCTCCCTCCCCTACTTTCCTTCCGTTTCATGTATGTTAATCTGAACTTGTCCAGTATTTTTTTATATTTGATAAATTACTGTGTATTTGCTTATTTTAATTGCTTCCTATAATTTTTTATAATGTACATCATCTAGATATGTATTTTTAAAGACGTATATCAAAAATAAAGAAACTTGAAACTTGATGACTGAATGAATTACCAGAATAGTTTCCCCCCATTATACTTCTGTATTAACAAACAGTTGCTAACAATGTCAAACAAGTCTTATCCTACTGTTGTACCCTTCGATTCCAACAGTAATGGAGCTTGTGCCCAGTGGAATAGTAAGGATGAGTGGCGGCCAGGGCAGTAGTGTCCCCCACCCCACCTGCTGCATGCATCCTTCCCTTTTCCTGTACCTCTTTCATTTTCACAGCCAGCGCAGCATCACGAACATGCTGCCGCGTCATGTCGGCTCTCCCTCTGATGTCACTTCCTAGGGGCGGGACCCAGAAGTGATGTCAGAGCCAACACCAATGCAGGTGGCAAGTTCGTAATGCTGCTCTGGCCAGTAAAATTAAAGAGGTACAAGGGAAGGGGCGAATGTGCACGGCAGGGAGAGGTGGGTGGAGAGGAGGACGGGTGCAGTGTCGTACCCCCTTCCCCCCCACACACACACACTTCCCTTGGCCTTTTGAGCCACTTAGAATTCAGTGGTGGGTCACAGGTTACCCACAGCCCTGTTCTAGAGCATTTTTCATAATGGGTTAGACCAGGGATCTCAAAGTCCTCCTTGAGGGCCGCAATCCAGTCAGGTTTTCAGGATTTCCCCAATGAATATGCATTGAAAGCAGTGCATGCACATAGATCTCATGCATATTCATTGGGGAAGTCCTGAAAACCTGACTGGATTGTGGCTCTCAAGGAGGGACTTTGAGACCCCTGGGTTAGACGCAACAGTCAAAAACTAGTCTACACGACGACAAGTTTCAAGTTTATTTTAGTCTCGATATACCACACATCAAATGTCTGAACAATTTACAATTATCAAAATTAACAAGCGGGGAATTCAAATCAGGGTGAGGATGCAATATAGAAAAAAGGTTAGGAAAGGACAGGATGCACAAAATACCGAAGGAACAAGGAGGAAATACATTATAAAAGGGAAGGCGGGGCAGGTTAAAAATAGGTCTTTTTTTTTTATTTAGACTGACGAAACATTTAAAAATAACTTCTTATGCATCTTTGAATCAAAAGGCTTTAAGGATGGATTTCAATCTGTCTAAGAGTTTTTACCTGGGCAAATCCCACAAAAAAGAGCTGATGATTGGAGAGATCCAGGGTCGGTAGCATCTCCTCTTCCCCGTTTTTCTTCACCCAGTTTTTGTAGGCCTGCCAATAGGAGAGAAAAGCTAGCTCATGGCTCACGCATACCAAACGTTTCAGAAATTCAAGCTGCAACAGCCAATTAATAAGGAAAGCAGCAGTGTCGTAGCGAGGGGGAGGTGGCACCCCTTCCCCATGCGCTGCTTCCATTCCCTTCCCCCATACCTCAAAACATTGCCAATGCAAGCAGCAACTCCCTAGCTGCTGTGGCGCCAGCGTTGGCTCTTCGCAACACTTCCTAGGCGTGGGTCCAGGAAGTGATATCAGAGGAAGAGCCGACGCAGGTTGGAGTTGCTACTTGTGCCAGGAATGTTACAGAGGTATGGGGGCAAGGGAAGCAGCTGGGGGCGAGGTGGAGAGGCAAATGGGGGCCTGTGCCCTCACTGTGACGGCACCTGGGGTGGACTCCCCTCCCCCTCTTACTATGCCACTGGAAGAAGTCATGCTTGTCAGCCTAGAGATTTTCACAAAAGAGGCATTTTTACAATTTGGGGACAGTTGGTTATACTAGTGCGGTTGGATTACTGCAACGCTATTTACCTAGGATTGACTAAAGGCAACTTGCAAAGATTGCAATTGATAAAAAAAAAAACCACAGCCAAACTGATTTTGGGGAAAGACTACACTGGCTGCTTATCTGTTTCAGGATTCAATTTAAATGTGTTTGTATTGTTTTTAAACTCTTGCTTGATCAGGAGATTCTAGATGGAGACTTAAGTTTTTTTCTTTAAACGTCAATGGCCTGAATCACCAAATTAAAAAGAAGAAAATGTTAAATTTCCTTAAAAAGCAACAGGCGGATGTATATTTTATTCAAGAGACGCATCTGTCAGTAATAGAATCTAAAAAACTGGAAGGGGGTTGGGTTTCAACAGTTTTTTTTTCTCCAGCAAATGGGAAAAAAGCTGGGGTTGCCATTTTAATTAATAGGAAATGTACAACTGATTTTCAAATTATAGCTTTGGACCCCTTAGGAAGATAGATACATGTTAAAATGAGCATGGGAAATACTACCCTGGATTTGGTTAATATCTATGCTCCAAATACGAATCAAATGGAATTTTTTAAGAACCTACAACAATTATTACTCCCACTGGCTACTTCTAATTTAGTGGTGGCTGAAGATTTTAATGCTGTAATGGATCCAATTATGGATAAAAATCCAAGTAAAGTTATGAAATCATTAGGGTTAGATAATTTGGTGCAATCTTGTGATTTAATAGATATATGTATTCTTCATTTTAATGATCGGGAATTTTCTTTTTGTTCACAGGTTCATAATTATTTTTCAAGAATTGATTATATTTTTGTTTCTAATAAATTAGCACAGAATGTAATAAAAGCCATCATAGATCCTATTCTCTTATCTGATCATGGTGATGTATGGATTGAGTTAAAATATGAGGAAAAGGATTGTTCTAAGCCTGTTTGGAGATTTGATAATTCTTTGGTTGCAGATTCAAATTTTATTGAAGATTTTAAATTTAAAATGATTTAATTTTTCCAAATTAATGCCACTGATGATATTAATATAGAAGTGTTATGGGATGCGTTCAAAGCAACCATGAGAGGTAATATTATTTCATATTCGGCTTATATTAGAAAACAATTTAAGAAACAATTTTCTGATTTGGAGAAGGAAATTAAAATACTGGAAAATAAGTTAATTAATAGATGGGAATGGAATACCTTGCAATTATTATTAAAAGTAAAAGCTAAATATAATGAGATATCTTCTAAATTTGTAAGGAATGATTTGTTTTCTCAACAAACTCAGTATTATGGTAATTCAAATAAGGCGGGAAGATTACTGGCAAATTATCTTAAAGCGAGGAAAAGGAAAACAAAAATTATTATAATAAAAGATAAGAAAGGACAGTCACATAATAAAATTGAACAGATTTTAAAACAAATTTTTATTTTTTATAATTCTTCTGAGCCTTTTGGAGATAGAGAAAAGGATGGATTAGAGTTTTTGAATTTAATTAATGGACCACAAATTCCTGAACATATAAAAGGAAGTTTAGAAGAACCTATATCTCTAAAAGAGTTATAAACAGCATTGAAGTCTCTTAGAGTTGGATCCGCTCCAGGTGGTGATGGTTTTATGGTAGAGTTCTATAAATCATTTCAAATTACTTTATTACCTTATTTGTTAAATTTGTATCAGTACCAACTGACTAAAAGTTGTATTTCAGGTACTATGGCAGATTCATTAATTATTGTCTTACCAAAATCAAACAAAGATCCTACTTTGGTATCAAACTATAGGCCTATTTCATTAATAAATGTAGATGGAAAACTTTTAGCTAAAGTATTGGCTTTGAGATTGGCTAAAGCTCTCCCTTTTATTATTGATACTCACCAAACAGGATTTGTTGCAAGAAGACATTCTTCTAATAATACTAGATTGGCTTTTCATACTTTAAATTTAACAAAGAACATTAATGATCCGGTATTCTTAATTTCTTTGGATGCAGAAAAAGCCTTTGATAGAGTTGAATGGACTTTTATGTATCAGGCATTAGAATGGTTTGGTATAGGATCTGGTTTTATTCAAATGATTCAGACACTGTATAGCTCTCCTGGTGCAAGATTATATATTAATAATAATTTATCAGATAGATTTAGCTTGCAAAGGGGGGTTAGGCAGGGTTGTCCTCTATCTCCTTTGCTTTTTGATGTTGTTTTGGAACCCTTGTTGATAGCTATTAAACAGGCAAAGGGGATACAAGGTATTCCATATTCAAATTGGGAATATAAACTCTCTGCTTATACGGATGACATACTGCTTTATTTGAGGAAACCAGAGACTACTATTCTATGCTTGCTTGAATTGATAGAGAAATTTGGAAAGTTTTCAGGATATAAGATTAATTAGAGTAAGTCTGAAGTCCTTCCACTCAATGTCCATTGTACCAAAGGATTATTTGATTCATTTACATTTGTTTGGAAAGAAGATGGATTAAAATATTTAGGCATCACTATTAGAAATACTTTTGAGGACACAATAAAGGAGAATGAAAAATTTTTATTAAAGAAAATAACAGAAATGTGTGAACAGTGGAATCCTTTACATTTATCTTGGTGGGGGAGAGTTCAAACTATTAAAATGATGATATTGCCTGTGGTTTGTTATCAAATGAGTACGATACCATTTTTTTTTCAGGGGTCCTTTTATAAAAAGTTAAATAGTATTCTTACAAAATTTGTTTGGTTGGGTAAAAGACCTAAAATTGCTTTAGTATCTTTACAAAAAACAATTGTGGAAGGGGGGGTAAATTTTCCAAATTTGTATAGGTACCATCAAGCCTATATTTTAAGACAGGGTATGTATTGGGTCCTCCCAGAGTTCATGGAAAATGTCCCAGATTGGTTGTATTTAGAGTGGAGACTCCCGTTTCCTTTGCATCTGGTTCATCTTCTGAGTATAAAAATGCCTAATAGATATAAAGGAAATAGAATTTTGATTGGAAGACTTTACAATATGTTAATAATTTATCACCTATTCCAATTTCTAAATCATTAAATCAATCCATTTGGCTAAACTCCAAGATTAAAATTGGCGGATTTAAAATTGGCTGGAAGCATTGGATCATCGCAGGAATACGAACTTTAAATGATGTTATTTCAAACGGTACGCTGCTTAGTTTTTCACAGTTGCAACATAAATATGGTTTTAATAAATCACAAAGTTTTAAGTGGTTGCAGCTGAAGCAGGCTATTCAGGAGGGGTTCCCTGAATGGAAAGATCTTAATAATCAGTATAGTTTGGAATTCCTATGTTTTCAGGCAGATTTCTTGGGACACCAAGCCGCTCAGTGGTATAAATTGATATATGGTTTTATTTAAATAAAAAAACAAAAAAACTGGTCTTAGAGACATTTGGAGCATTGAGATTAAGCACCAAATTTCTGCATCTCAATGGCCACGAATTTGGTCTTGGAGAATTAGATGTACAGTGTCGGCATCTATGAGACAAACTTGGTTCTTTCTGTTACATAGGGCTTTTTGGACCCCAGTTCGTTTACAGAAGTTAGATAGCTCTAAGTCTAATAAATGTTGGCACTGTAATCTAGAAGCAGGGACTTTTGATCATTTAATTTTTTTTTGTCCTTGTATTAATGCCTTTTGGAAGTCAGTTTGGTCTCAAATTAATTCTTTCTTAGAGAATCCTGTTGCCCTATCCTATGATACAATTTTATTTGGAACATCGATGAGGACAAAGAGCCAAATTTCAGCAAATAACAATAAACCTCTATTGATAATGACAGGAGTTGCCATTCAGCATATTACCAGGAATTGGAAAGATTATACAAGACTTAAGGAATTCTATATGTTATTTATATAAAATGGAAAGAATTATTGCTTTGCAGAAAGGAAATTATACTAATTTTAAAAAGATTGGGGGGCCATTGATTGTATATTCGCACGATTAGACACCTTTTTATATAGAGAATAATATTATGTGGGATTGGGGTGGTATAATTTGTATGATTTATTAGAATCATTATTAGTATTGGAATGGGTGGGAGGGGGGAAGGGGATAATTTAGAAATTATTGAATAAGTTTTACAAGTGATTTGTATGAATATTTGATTAATTATTGTATACTTGTTAAAAGATTTGAAAATGAATAAAGAATTGGAAAAAAACAAAACAAAAAAAAACCTTCTTGCTTGGTATTTTCACTCCTTTGGTTCCATTAATCTGGAATGCTCAAAGATCTCGTCTCTCACAAAATACACAAAGATTAAAACTCTCTTTCCTTTCTTTTAAGGGAATTAAATCTAAAGGAAAACTGATGAATTCTTACATGTTTAAATTAAGAGGTTTGGAATTCAATCCCATCTATGATAAGAGACCTGAACTTCCTTCAATTATTTTGGAAACCTTTTTATTTTGTAAGTATTTAGCAATTTGCTCTGTTTTTTACTTGTATATTTAGGTTTATTTAATTTTTTCTGGGTTTTTAAAAATTTATTTCTGTTTCACCTTATGATTGTTAACCAAGTCGAGCTTCATTTTTTTTTTTAAGATGACCCAGTCTATAAATTTAAGGTTTGTTAGTTTATTCAGGTTAGGCTGTGTCAAAGTAGGTCCTCGACTGCAATCCAATCGGGTTTTCAGGATTTTCCCAATGAATATGGATGCGATCTATTTGCATGCACTGCTTTCATTGTATGCTAATAGATCTCATAGTAACATAGTAGATGACGGCAGATAAAGACCCGAATGGTCCATCCAGTCTGCCCAACCTGATTCAATTTAAATTTATTTATTTATTTATTTTTTCTTCTTAGCTATTTCTGGGCGAGAATCCAAAGCTTTACCCGGTACTATGCTTGGGTTCCACCTGCCGAAATCTCTGTTAAGACTTACTCCAGCCCATCTACACCCTCCCAGCCATTGAAACCCTCCCCTGCCCATCCTCCACCAAACGGCCAGACACAGACACAGACCGTACAAGTCTGCCCAGTAACTGGCCTTAGTTCAATATTTAATATTATTTTCTGATTCTAAATCTTCTGTGTTCATCCCACGCTTCTTTGAACTCAGTCACAGTTTTACTCTCCACCTCCAGTTATACATCTCATGCATATTCATTGGGGAAATCCTGAAAACCCAAATGGATTGCAGCCCTCAAGGACAGACTGACACCTGTGGCGGGTATACCAGTCTGTACAGGTACTTAAGAGTAGGGATAGACTGGCCCCTAAAATTACGTAGAAGAAAATCAGAAGCCATTGGGTATCAAGCAGGGCCGCTTCCTGTCCTAGCGCCTCCCAAGGACATTAAGGGCACCTTTTACAAAGCTGCGGTAGAGGTTTCTATGGTGGCTTTGTTAAAGCCAGCGCAAATGAACTTCTTTATTACAGCAACTCCTTCAAATATTAACTTATATCCCAGGAGCCATAAGAGCTTCCTATTTAAGGACGCTTATAAGTAATCTCCAGACTTTAGAAAGAAGGAAGAGCATCTCCCCCTCCTACTGTATTGCCCTTAGTCTCTCTCTATCGCAAATTGTATTTCTCTCCCTATCCCCCTTGTTTCAATATGTCATTTAAGTCCGTTGTTGTCCAATTATGTTCCCTCTTGATTTTATCTGCTCATGACTTTGTACACCGCTTAGACAACTTTTTACAAGGTATATCAAATTTTAAATAAAACTTGGAAACGAGACATACAAAATCAATGTTGCAAAGATGCTGCCGATAGTTTGCTGCTCATCTGCATCTTAAGTGATGCCACCAACCTCTTCATCCTAACGGAAGCATGTGCCCTACCCATACAAGACTCACCTGATAGGCTGCTTTCAGCCCTCCATTGTCAGCAATGTTCTCCCCAAGTGTCTGCTTGCCATTCACAGGCTCGCCATTGATAGAGTAATTATTGTACTGCTCTGTGATGCATGCCGTTTGATTATTGAAAGCCTCAATAGACGAATTCTTCCACCAAGACCGCAGGTTCCCATTCTTATCGTACTCCCGACCTGCAGTCAACAAACAGAACTTTGCTGAAGTTACATTCTGATTAAGCCAAAGTATCAGCTTTTGGAAGGAAGGGGAAAAGAATTGACTTGCCCTGGTTCTCAAACACAGTGCTGGGCAAGGCCAGTGTTAGGGGTGGGCAGATGGCGTTATCTTTGGTACACCAGATTCTGGATCAATCGGCCCCTTACTGGTTTTGATTTCTCTGGGATGTCTATAGACCAAACAGAGCCTTGGGATCTGAAGGTGGAATGAGATTATAAGCAAAAAAAAAGATAATGTGTGAGATATGTAGCCACGAAAATGGTTTAAATTGCTGGGGTGTCTCTCTGGAATAAGCTGTTGGGATACCTTCGATTATGCATGGACCGCCTTAATTTTAAGAAACAGTTAAAAACCAAGTAGTTTGTGGATGCCTACGTGTAGAAACAATGCAGCTTAGGATAAGGTTGATCTTAATGAAATAAGTATTTTCTGTATTGGTCTTTGCAGGCTACAAGTAGTCAGTTTTTGACCATTTATGCTATGAATAGACAGCTCGGAGGATCTTTTTATGCTGTGAATAGACTGTTTGTAGGAAGTGAGTGAAGTTTGTTATTTTTAATTAGGAGTGAATGGAAGTTTGTAAATTTTTAAGTCATTAATTTCAAATTATGTATGTTTTATTTTATGGAAACTGCATAGAGTATAGGTGGTATATAAATTTTTAAATAAATTGTTCAAGGCCCCCATGTCAAAGGGGGTCCCAAACCTTCCTGAAGTTCAATGAGAGTCTACAAGTAAGCTGTGGGGCCCCCTCTATAGTATCTGCCCTGGACTCCATCATGTCCAAGAGCCCTGGTACTGGGCTAAGAGGCCTTGGTTACAGTCACCAGGTCCTCTCAATAAATGAATCACAGAACCAACATACTCAAACCATATAGGATGGAGGCCAACACGCTATAAGGTGGTGACCATGACCATCACAGAAACTTTGGGCATCTCAGTGGATACTTCCCTTCCAGGTCTCATCCAGCACAAGGTGGCCTGTGAGAGTCTGGAGCACAGAGAAGCGGCAAAGCAATAAACGCTATAAAGGATGAAAGTTACTAAGTGAGAAAGGGCTAAGGGTTCTTGAACTTGGTCAGGCAGGTTTTCCATGGTCACCAAGGGATTTCTCAGAGCTTTCCAACTTCAGTCCTGCTTCTGCACGAGTTGACAAGACATCATGAATTTGTTCTAGCTGTGGCGGGACGGTACAAGAGGCTGTGACTATTGAGAAAGACCTAATCTTGGGAGGCTGTACCTTGATCATCAAAGGCATGCGTCAACTCATGTCCCATCACAACACCAATTCCGCCAAAATTCAGGGCCCTGTGGAGAAAACACAGCAAGGTCAATAGCATCCAGTTCTCCAGAAAGTAGCTTGGTAAAGAAGTTGACTGAATGTTTAATTCCGCAGCCCATGTCCTTATTCTTTAGGGAGCACCCATGTGTAGGAGAAGGCAGTGAGTTCATTAGAAAGGCATTTGAGTATCTAGAACCAGAGTACGACACCGAGTTGCAACCACTTGCACGAGTAGTCGAAAGAAAGCCAGGTGCCCCATTATACAATTAATCTGCATCAGTGTTTCTCTGCTACAACTTCTGAACTTTCTCTCCCATAGGAGATCCGTGGAACCATTTTTATTTATTTTAACTCTAGAACTCCTGTTCTGATCCAACCCATTTCAAAACCTCTTGTCCTTAGTTTTTCTCCCATATAAATTTGGTTCCAACAGGCAGCCGTTGACCCCCATCCCCCATCTACTCCTCCCTCCCATCTCTTCTTCAGTCCATAGCAATGTACCTCTGCCTCACACATACCCATCTCCATCTTACCATTCTATGTGACCAACTCCACACCCCTTTATGTCTTGTTTGTCTCTCTAAATTAGATTGTAAGCAATTCTGAGCAGGGACTATTACATGTTAAATGCAAAATGTACAGCACTGCGTACACCTTTTAGTGCTACAGAAATTATAAAATGGTAGTAGTAGCCTTCGTACGTCCCAGCCCATGAAACACTTCTCCCTACTCATGCAGTTCACGTCCATATTTACAATACAGTAATGCACAGCAGAGCAGATGTACGAGTACAGTGGATTACCAGGGTCCTGTAGTCCAAATCTTGGAGATGTTAACATTTATTTAAAATTACTCCATGCTTGTGTTTTGTGGCTTAATGCCTTAGTCAGATGATAAACCCAAAAATCAAGTTTGGTTGAATCTTGGCACTGAAGACATTTGGTTACACTGCAGGTCTGCATGTATAACAGCAGTGGCGTAGCAAGGGGGGACCTGGTACCCCTCCTCCTTTCACTACAAACATGTCCCCCTTCGCTTCCCCCATTCCTCTAGTTGTTCACCGCCGTGAGCAACAACTTCAACGTCTTCCTCGCGACCGTGTCAGCTCTCTTGCTGGTGTCACTTCCGGATGCCGCACATTGGAAGTGATGTCAGAGGGAGAGCTGCCAGGGTCGTGAGCAGCTCGTTGAAGTTATGAAGTTGTTACTCACGGGGGAAGGGAAGGGGGAGCAGCTCCTCCACCCTGGGCACCTCTCACCCTCACTACGCCACTGTATAGCAGGTTTCGGTTGAGGGCTCACCTCCATGATCGCTTGCAATCAATAAGTACTAGATCAAATTTAGCAAACTGAGAGGGAGATATTTGGTTGGCTGCGCTCAGCATTTGGCCTCAAAATTCAGTGTCAGGTCGGGTCCGGGCTCTGGCGCCAAATGACCAGGTATATGTAGTCAGCGAATATATAGCTCATTAAGTGTGATATTCAGCCTTTAAGTGGCTATGGTGAACAGCTTAAAGATAGAACCAACTTATGCGGTTACCTTAGTTAACTGCTAATTTTTATCACTTAAGCAGCTAACTAAGTGCCAACCCCATACCAGATCACCCAGGCACCAAGTGGACAGCACTGTCTTGTTGCATCACTGAATAAGTCCAGTTAGCCCCGGACAGGCTAAATGAACGACCAGAAGCCATTGGCATTGCTTTGAAAGGCTACCTCTAAAATTCTACAGTTAATATTTTCAGTTGCTACCTGAGACGTGGTGGGCACAGCAGAAGAGTATCCCCAGAATCTTACTTGGGTGATGTGCTGGTATAGAATGGAGCTTGAAGAATTCCGGCCGGGAACACGATCTCATTCTTGGTAGGGGAGTAATAGGCATTGATAGTAGGAGGGGTCATGCTCCACCTGCAGAAACAAGACAAAATAGGGCAACAAATCAGTACGTCACAGGGACCAACCAAGCCCAGTAGACACTAACTCAACTCAAAAGCAAGTTAACAGGTAAGTAATCTGCATATTTACACCCCCTCTGAGAGCATGGATGCTCAACCCAATTTCTTCCTAATAGTCTATACAGCATGTGTTCTGTTGTACATTTGGGGGAGCTGTGACCCCAAAGCCCCAAGTACAAACAAGAGAAATGTCTCGATCAGACTGGCAGGAAGGAAGAGAAGTTTACTGTACAGAAAAGGCACCATAAGATGAAGTCCAAGGTTGTGGCTTAAATTCATCCATCTGTCCTGTGTGTAATGTTGCATTACATCAGGCTGTGGAGCAGACAAACTATTCAGGAAAGAGTTTAATTCTGCCTTTTAATTCATTTCAATTATGTACACCACTGTGCCAGCCTGAGCAGTAAATCAAGATTCAAAAAAATAATTTAAAAATTTTACATTACCCCTCTCTAGCTTCTCCCCAAATCTAAAGACCAATGCTCAAGGAGCAACCTGTGATGTTGAACCATCTTACGGCTCATGTGTAAGAGGCTAATACAATACCCAAGCACTGCGTCTCTTGAATGTCTTAGGAGATCGGGATGGTGGGGGAGGAGGTGGTGGCAGCAGCCGCTTGTACCACTTTTTTACTCAACAGCATCAGAAACTAGATAGGTTGGGGGTGGAGCTGGAAATTAGAGTAAGGCCAGCATTTGAGATGACAAATCTAGGTGGTGATGAGTAATGGCAAACACAATGAAAGGACAGCAGGAGAATGGAACGAGAAAGGATACGGGAGAGGAAAGAACCAAATCCAAAAGGACAAATGCTTAGAAATGTAAATAAAGGAGACAAACATTTTTCAGATCTATTAGTGAAAGGCGGAAGTGAAAAATAGAATTGCGAGACTAAAAGATATGTATCGCTATGTGGAGAGTGAAGAGGAAAAAGCAAACATGCTAAACAAATACTTGTATTCACAAAAGAAAATCCTGAAGAAGAACCGAGATTGTCTGGCAGAGTTACACACAAGAATGTAGTAGATATCGTGCTGTTCACAGGAGAAAGTGTTTATGAACAACTTGAAAAATTGAAGGTGACCATGCTAAGGGACTGGACAGGATCCATCCCAGGATATTGAGGGAGTTCTGAGAGGTTCTGGCAGGTCCTCATAAAGATTTGTTCAATAAATCTTTAGAGACAAGAGAGGTTCCATGGGATTGGAGAAGAGCAGATGTGGTCCCTATTCACAAAAGTGGTCGCAGAGGTGAAGCGGGAAACTACAGGCTGGTAAGCCTCACTTCGGTTATTGGAAAAATAATGGAAGCGTTGCTGAAAGGATAATGAAGTTCCTAGAATCCAATGGGTTACAGGATCCAAGGCAACATGGTTTTACTAAAAGGTAAATCGTGCCAAACGAATCCGATTGAATTTTTTGATTGGGTGACCAGAGAACTGGATCGAGGACATATGCTAGAAGGATATGGCGATACTCAAGAGGGTTCAGAAGAGAGCGACGTGTTTGATAAAAGGTATGGAAAACCTTTCATACGCTGAAAGATTAGAGAGACTGGGGCTTTTTTTGCTGGAGAAGCAGAGACTCAGAGGGGATATGATAGAGACTTATAAGATCACGAAGGGCATAGAGAAAGTGGAGAGGGACAGATTCTTCAAACTTTCGAAAATTACAACAACTAGAGGGCATTCCAAAAAATTAAAAGGGGACAGATTCAGAACCAATGCTAGGAAGTTCTTCTTCACCCAACGGGTGACCCTGGGCAGGTCACTTAATCCTCCATAGCCCCAGGTACGTTAGATAGATTGTGAGCCCACCGGGACAGAGAGAGAAAATACTTGAGTACCTGATTGTAAAAAACCGCTTAGATAACCTTGATAGGCGGTATATAAAATCCTAATAAACTTGAAACTTGACACCTGGAACTCGCTTCCAGAGGGAGTGATAGGACAGGGTACGGTATTGGAGTTCAAGAAGGGATTGGACAATTTTCTGAAGGAAAAGGGGATAGAAGGATATAGATAGAGGGCTAGTATACAGGTCCTGGACCTGATGGGCCGCCACGTGAGCAGACTGCTGGGCATGATGGACCTCAGGTCTGACCCAGCAGAGGCACAGCTTATGTTGTTAACAAACTTGACAGGCTGAAGTTAGGACCTGATTAGAAACTGGTTGACAGACAGATGCCAGAGGGTGGAGGTGATTCGAATTTGCTCAGAGGAAAGGTGAATAGTGGAGTCCCTTAGGGTTCGGTGCTGGGGCTGATCCTGTTCAATATGTTTGTGAGTGACATTGCTGAACGGATATAAAGGTTTGCCCTTTTGCAGATAATACCAATATATTTGTTCATCTCTAGTTTCTCTCCCTGTATGAATCACTTTTGTTCTGTTGCCTTATTCTGACTGAAATATAGAAGCCAGAGGCCCCCCCCCCCCCCCCCATATACACACACACAACTAAGAATCTAAGAGAACCACAGAACTTACTGGTCTCGGTTGGGTGCTTTCCGCAGTTGTTCTGCCATCACTTTGGATGAAAAGTTGTAGAACTGAATGACGTTTTCAAAGTACAGATCTGGAATAACTTCATACTGCAGAAAAAAAAAAAAAAAATCCAGTTTCATAATCTCCCGTACAACAGAAGATAACCTAGTCAAGTCACAGTAAATTGATTTATTTAAGGTATTTATATACTGCCTCTCAAGCTTATCTAAATGGTTTACTATCAGGTACTCAAGAATTTTCCCTATCTGGACCGATGGCCTGGGATTGAATGATTTTCCCAAGGTCACAAGGAGCAGCACAGGGTGCTGAGGCTTTAGTTCTAACCTCTAGGCTACTCCTGTGTGTTCTTATGCATTTTCCGTATAGTTTGCCTTCATTTCACATGTGTGAAGGCCCCACTGAATTAAAGATGCCTTCCCTTACTCACCTCCTGCCATGCTTCTACTGCTTTTCCTCTGTACCTATCACTGGGTACCAGTTTACCTTCAGGCCATTCACTGTAGCAAGAGGGTCTCCAGGAAACTTACATCATTGAACACCTTGTCCAGTTCCTTGGGGTCCATGATGAATTTGGGATAGCCAATCATATCATAGATAGCATCAGCCTGGAAGTACACAGAACAGCATTTGTGAAACAAGTCAAACTTTACAGAAGCAGCCTGGAGTTTGTTTGGCAAGTACACTGCAGAATTTAACCCCGAGACACTCCATCTCCCCCAGCATCCAAACAAGATCCCTATGCTTCAGTCACTGAAAACAGCCTCCAAAATTAACAGAAGCTGTTCCAAGCTGTCTACCACCTTCCCTTGAGCATTTGTGGAGCAGGTTCCAGCCAACTCTACATCCCTTTGTGACAAATTCTAGGCTGCCAAATAGAAATTGGAATGACCTGATGTCCCTCTTCCTTCACCCTCCTCCACCCTCCAACCTCTCATCTTTGGTAGAAGCAGCGGCCGGTTAAATGAACCCAAGAGCAAAGGCTTTGTCCTGCCACCTCTTTGCTGGGTCCCAAGTTAGTCACACTATTGGATCAGGTCCCTGAAGATGCGCCAGGAAACTGGAATTACAAGGGTGCAGCTGCCAATGTCTCATACCAAAGGTCTAGTAATAGGCAGACTGCTTCTAGACCAGGGTTCTCAATCTAGTCTGAGTTTCAAGCTATCCACAATGAATAGGCATAAGACATTTCCTTGCACTGCCTCCACTCCACACAAGTCTCATGAATATTCATCAAGTATAACCTGAAAACCTGACTAGCAAGGGAGTAACTCCAGAACAGACTTGGAAAACACGGCTCTATAGGATCTTCCTTCCCCACACTCTGCAGATGTCCACATCTGGAAGATCAGCTATTTGTTGCTCTATGCCAGCGGCATAGACGCTGGCAAGGAGGAGAGGTGCCGGCTGACTGCTGACAGGACATGCCTCTGGCGGTAAGAGACACGTCCTATAGAGTCAGCTGGAGCCGACTCTCCGACTCTCCCACACCAGCAAAGGGACAGGTTCAGGGTCCGGCTGGAGGGCCTCCGCGTCGATGTCCGCACATGTCTGGGTGCCTTTTGGCTGCAGCAACAGGTTTAGTGTGCCCTGGTGCCAAAAAGTTTGCGGGACACTGCTCTACCCAGTAGCTGCCGCTACCTCATGCTCCTTTCCTCTTATCAAGACAAACTTCTCACCTTCTCTTTCGCAGCTTTCCGGGTGTCCTCATCCATCCAGTGCAGGTTGGGCAAGCTTTCTTCAAAGGCCGTCTTAATCTCCATTATCATTTCGTCTGCCTACACACAGCAGAATTTGCCAGTCAAAAACCCATTGAGACAAATCTGAACCAAAATGCCACTCTTGAGTTCTCGCCCTGGCTCTCTTAGGATCTCATCTGGGCACTCCACAAAACCAGAATAAGTCCCAGACTGCTCGTTTGTGATCAAAGTTAGTCAATATACTGGAAGGAGGATGGACACAGCCCGCTAACCTAAGAAATGGCAGTTCTCTTGTTCTAATAACAGTTATGTCAGCACGTGATTTATGCATACCATAATGACAACCCTAATATTTCAAGTTTAATATAAATTTGATTGATCGCTTATTCAAAATTCTAAGCGATGTACAAATCAGTAAAATTACAAAATTTAGGGGACAACAAAACAGATGACACAAATTAAATCTTGTAAGACATATTAAAAACTAATATTACAAACATATTAAAACAAAAGGAAAGAAAGGGAAGAGAAATGCAAGCCAGAAAACTTTAAGCTACATTAAATTTATGGAACATATTGAGGTGACCTGAACATAAGAATTGCCACTGTTGGGTCAGACCAGTGGTCCATCATGCCCAGCAGTCCACTCACGCGGCGGCCCTTTGGTCAAAGACCAGCGCCCTGAGTCTAGCCCTATCAGCGTACGTCCTTGTTCATCAGAAACTTGTCTGACTTTGTCTTGAATCCCTGGAGGGTATTTTCCCCTATGACAGACTCCGGAAGAGCGTTCCAGTTTTCTACCACTCTCTGGGTGAAGAAGAACTTCCTTACATTTGTACGGAATCTATCCCCTTTCAACTTTAGAGAGTGCCCTCTCGTTCTCCCTACCTTGGCGAGGGTGAACAGTCTGTCTTTACTAAGTCTATTCCCTTCAGTATTTTGAATGTTTCAATCAAGTCCCCTCTCAGTCTCCTCTTGTCAAGGAAGAAGAGGCTCAGTTTCTCTAATCTCTCACTGTACGGCAACTCCTCCAGCCCCTTAACCATTTTAGTCACTTTTCTCTGGACCCTTTCGAGTAGTACCGTGTCCTTCAAGAATGGCGACCAGTGCTGGACGCAGTATTCTAGGCTGGCGACACTAAGGTAGGGGTACCAGATTTTACTTTAGTAAAATCTGGCCCCTTAGACCCGCCCCCTAGTCCCACCCACTTCCACCTAGTCCCGCCCCACACTCATCTGGCAGGAGGAAATCCACCACGTGCGTGTGATGTCATGTAGCTTAGGGGTCCCCAAAGTCCCTCCTTAAGGGCCGAATCCAGTCAGGTTTTCAGGATTTCCCCAAAGAATATGCATGAGATCTATTAGCATACACTGAAAGCAGTGCATGCAAATAGATTTCATGCATATTCATTGGGGAAATCCTGAAAACCCGACTGGATTCGGCCCTCAAGGAAGGACTTTGGGGACCCCTGATGTAGCATCTACATGGATTTCCTCCTGCCCGATGCGATTTAGAGGGAAGCTTTTCAAAACCTAGACAAAGTGCCGGGTTCTGAAAAGCCGTCCAGACCCCCAGACATGTCTTTGAAAAGGAGGACATGTCCGTGGAAATCCGGACATCTGATAACCCTACACTAAAGTAACGAGAACTCTATGTGTTTGGAGTGGATGAGTGGCCTAGTGGTTAGAGCAGCTGCCTCAGCATCCCGAGGTTGCGAGTTTGATTCCCACTGCGTCTGGGAAAACCCGGACTGTCCGGGTGCCTGGATAGGATTCCCAAACCCCAGGAGTTTGTCCAGGTTTTGGAAGTCCAGAGGCCCTCGGCGCACGTCATATGTGCATGCACAGAGGCCCTCCAGACCTCGGGGAAGGAGGCAGAATGGGGAGGGGCCAGATGAATTTTCATCACCGTTATTTTTCTATCTTAGTTCAATCAATTATATTATCTCATCTTGATTACTGTAACGCTATCTACCTTGGCATTACAAAAATTTGTCTTCATAGATTACAATGAATTCAGAATACTACTGCGAATCTGATCTTTGGAAAATGTAAATTTGACCATGTGACTCCTTTGCTTCAGAGTCTTCATTGGCTCCCAGTTTATTTTAGAATTCAATTTAAATGCGCTTGTATTTCTTTTAAAATTCTACATGGTATGTTTCATCCTCTTATTCCTTTATTTTGGAACTTTTACCGATTCTCCTTTGCAAGAGGTATCCAACCATTTAAACTCTCCCTTCCTTCTAAAAAAGGGATTAAAGGAGTCAAGATCTTCAGTCAATCTTTGGTCTTTACATTCTCTCAATTCTGGAATGATCTCCCCCTTTTTTTTTTTTTTTTTTAAGGAGTTCCAGTTCGTTTCAATTTTTCCGTAAATCTTTAAAAACTACTCTATTTGGCAAACATTTTGAAAATTAATGCTTTTGAAATTTTGCTATTATCTTCTATTTATCATTTGTAAATCATTCCCTGTTTATTTAATTGCTGTAAACCGAGTCGAGCCTTCTCAGAATGATGACTCGGTATACAAAGTTAAGCTTTAGTTTAGTTAGTTTTTGTTTTGTATTTTTTTTTTTTAAGAGGAAACCTGGCAACCCTAACTACAGCTCCTTGCAACTCTGGGCAAGCCACTTAACACGCTATTATCCCAGGTACAAAATAAGCATCTGTCTAAAAAAATACATAAGCTGTTTTGATTGTAACTACACAGAAAAAGTGATCATCTTTCTTCCTCCAGTTCAATCTCACATCCCTCTACAGGCCATACATGAGAAGTCATCTTATAAAACACACCCTCCCATGTCGGGGATACTACTAAAACAGCACCCCTCCTCCCTTTGGAGCCAACAAAGACCCTTATCTGGAAACCAGCACCAATTGGAGTCAGTCAGAAGCCGAGCTCAGGAGTGGTGCTGTCTAGGTGACCTCCGTCACAAAATATTTGTATTTCATTCAGCCATAGCACCAAGCGTTTCAGAAACTGCTGACTGCCCCAAATGATTACTGACCTGCAAGTCTATAGGCAGCACTTTGTATTCAGATCACAGCAGCTGTTGGCTTAGTACTTGAAAAAGTAAAAGGAAGTCTCGCCCATCGCTCAGAGCATGCTAACTTCCTACGCCAGTAATGACTGCATCATCAGGACACCAGTTGCTACTCACGAGTACTACTCAGTCAGCCCTGAACCAGCAGCTCATGAAGCAAGGCAAATTTGCAAGTGAACCAAGTATAGGCAGCCAGGCTTCCTGTAGAACTTATTTTCTGTCTACCACAAGAAACTTCCCTAGCTGCCAGCTTACTTATCCCTCATCAGTTCTGGAACAAATCAACTCATTTGAGTTTCTTCCTGCCTGTTTTACTACTTGGGATCTGGATTGGTCACTGTTGGAAACAGGCTACTGGGCTTGATGGACCTTCGGTCTGTCCCAGAACGTCAACTCTTATGTTCTTATGTGAGCCAAGTCTAGGACAGTCAAGCCATTGTGACAACACTGATGAGGTTGGCTCTCTGGCATTGGGCGAATGAGGCATTATGACATCACAATCTCAGCTCTGGAATGTTGCTACTCTTTGGGTCTCTGCCTAGTACTTGGGACCTGGGTTGGCCACTGTTGGAAACAGGAAGCTGGGCTTGATGGACCTTTGGTCTGTCCCAAGTGTGGCTATTCGTATGTTCTTATGTTTATTCTCGTCCTCTTGAACTTTTACTGCACACCTGGATTCCAACTTACCCATGATTTTTCCTGTCTTCTATCCAATGTTTCCTGGTCTGATTTGCCTTTTGACCTCTATTTGGACCACATTTAGATTGCTAACATTCTGCATGGATACCAACAATACTTGTTTCCATTGACTAGACTTTCATACATATTTATCACGTCTGGATTTACCCGGACAAGTCCTCTTTTTAGGAGGCCTGTCCAGGTGTCTGGATGAGTTTTCAAAACCTGGCAATTAGTCCGGGTTTGAAAAGCATTGCACTTGGGGCTGCATCTGGAGGGTCTCTGCACATGCGCAAATGCGACACAATATCTCACAGATCCATGTGACATCACATAGCATTCACGCATGCACAGACCATCAAGACACAGCCCTGATGAGACAAGATTTGCGTGGGGACGGGGTTGGGGGGGCTGAACGGGACAGGGCTAAAACAAGGTGGGGGCCACACATTTCTCTTTTTATGAAGAAAAATCTGATAGCCCTAAATCGTGGAAATCCTGAAGACCAGGCTGGGTTGTGGACTTTGAGGACTCCTGCAGGAATGCTCCAACCACAGTCCTGAAGAGCTTCATGCCAGTCGGGATTTTCAAGATTTCCCCAATGAATGTGCAAGAAATCTCTTAAGTAAGTGAGGAACATGCATATCATCAATTTGCATTGTGGAAACTTTTTGCAGGCCGCAACCCAGTTGGGTTTTTGAGGAACCATGGTTGCCCACCCCCTTTTCTAAAGGCACAGGTTCATACCACCCACCTATAAACGTGGAGGAAGCAGGAGCATATCCAAGCTGGAATCCTGCTGTGTGCAGCATCCCCAGCTCCCCCATGTCTCCTTCTAAGCTAGACAAGACAGGCCAGAGAATGGACATGAAGTGATCTTTGCCCCTCCATCTTCCTTGTGCCCTGGGTGGCCATGCCACCCGCACAACCCTCAGACGGATGGAAAACAGACTGTACAGTACCAAGTTGGTTAGAAAGTGGACCCAACCCACCTGTTTCTTGCTGTCCTCTGCAAAAATGGCTTTCACAAACATGGCCCCTAGGGCAAAGCCAAGATTATTATCCGTGTCCGTGATGCAGAACTTCCAGCGCGGGACGCAGGTCTGTGGAGAGAGGAAGAGGCTTAAAGAGAGCAGGAAATTTGTGTGTGGGGGGGGAAAGAAGATAAGAAGAGTCATTCTACTAAGAGAGAGACCAGCATGCACAACATACAAAAAAAACAAACATGGCAATATGGAAGGCTAGTGAACAGAGAAACGGAAAACAGAGAAAAATTTGAAGTTCTATTCCTATTTGTCTGTCTTTCTTCTGAATTAAAGCTCAAACTTGTGGGACTGGCACTTTGAACAAAAGCGGCTTCTCATTATCCAATGTCTCTATATTTAATTGCGGCGCCAGGGTGACAATATCACCACAGATCCCCGGGATACTGACTGTGTGGAAGTGAACACACACGGGATCATTCATGGAAAATGCCCAACTGCTTTACAGGAATCTCACTTGGAGTAACAGTGCAGCTACCAAATTTATTTAGATGTGGAACCTGGTGGAATTTTTTAGTTGGCTGAAGTGGTTAAGAGAAGGCAGAGTCCGCATGAAACATAGATCTCATTTTGAAAAGCCTGCCTGAGCTCACCTTCTTTGATCCAAACAAAACCTCCAGCAATTTCTCTTCTGCGTCCTTGAAGCGGTGATCCAGAAATATGCCCACCTTCCTCACTGCGTTCCATACCATGTAGCTGTTTAAAAGGCTAAGAGACAGGAAAAGGCAAAGAGGGATCGTTTCAGCCATGTTGATCATGTCCTCAACCTAAATACTATTTGGCACACAATGGTTCCTTGCTGCCTGCTAGCCTGCCCTGCTTAATCACAAGGTGAGACGTCAGAAAGACTTTCTTAAACTCTCTGATTAGTTATTCAGTGGCCACGTTAAATTGCCTTCTCAGATGATTCAACCCAGGAATTGAGCACAGATGGCCACGTGGCACAGCCACAGTGGAGATGGACCTAATCAGTATCTGGTTATGAAAACCTCATGCGGCACGGGAAATGAACAACAGAGGATTTAGCTGGGCAGGAAAGGCTCGTGCCCAGTTAAATTGGTCTGTGTCCCAGTCATTGAGATTCAGAGGCACTTAAGTTTCAAGTTTATTTGTACTTGATATATTGCTTTTAAATGCAAAACAGTTTACAATTATACAGAGAATTAAAACGTACTTAAAAAAAATAATAAAAGTGGGAAACAGACTGAAACAATACGGACGGTACATGCTACATAAGGGAAAATGGGAAGGATACATTGCATGATGCTAATAGAAAGGGGTAAATCCTAGGAATAGATCTCATAAGCATCTTTGAAAAGAAATGTTTTAAGACCAGATTTGAAGTTATTGAGTTTGGTTTAACAGCAGTCCTGGTTGGGTAAATGTATTTGTCAAGCCATGTCATCCTAATGTACTTTTCGGAAAGTGATCAAGACGTGGTTTGAAAAATTCATTTCCTAGTGTGGTTGCATCATTATGAACTGTTACTCTAAGCAAAAGTTTGTATTGCATTTTCCTAAAGAATATTTGTACTGTTAAGAAATATTTTGTACCTTCCTACCATCTTGTATTTCACTGATTGTCCAGTCTTTGGTGTAAACCGCCTAGAAATCAGTTGGTTATGGCGGTATAGAAGAATATGTTATGTTATGTTTCTTGTCTAAGGGGCTGTCAATGGAGGCCCAGGTATTGTTTAAACTAGGCTCCTTCTTACTTAGTCAATAGATTTTCTTTAGCATCATAAAGACATCTGTCCAGGGTTGCAAGAGTAAGAAATTTCTAAATCATACTTTGGCATCTCAGGCAGCTCTTCATGACAACGAATTCCGAATATTGTTGCCTACTACCCATTCCTACGGCCATTTTAGAAAACAATTGAAGACCTATCTTTTTTCTAAATATTTGACTGTTTAACGAATTATCTTATTTCATGTAACATGTTTACTTTGATAACTTTTTGTAAACCACGTTGAACTTCTGGTTACATGGTCAATAAGCACAATGTTATGTTATGTTATGTAAGGGCACTGGAAGTCTGGAGACAGACTTTGGATAGAGCCAGGATTTACCAGTTAACAGCAATTTCCAGACTGCTCATAAGCGCCCAAAATAGGCTGACCAGCTGTCCAGGTATTGGTCTGAATATCAACCGAGACACAGATTATGCCAGTGGCTTGGCATGAGATATCCGAGTCATTCTGCCCGCTTTGAAGATTATCAAGTGCTACGGGTTGAACGAACTTCAGCCCAGTACCGTTTGCAGTCCTAGGGAGAGGCAGCAAGCCCAGTCAATCAACAGTGACACCTAGAGGCTAGATTCAAGGTCTGATTGCTAGGTTCTAGAAGGAACCGTGTCCTGTGAGATCCTGGCCATAGACCATCACTGCAATGACCGGGTAGGGAGGAAGTACAGAAAAAAAACAAAAAACCAACAACTTTCCAGTAGTTATAAAGGTTCATGGCAGTGAATCCCAGACACAGATTCAGGCTTCCAGTTCAACTGAAATCAGGCTAAACATTTCAAAACCGTAAAAACAAAGTTTGGAAAAGAAGAAACTAAACGTTCATAGGTGCCAACAATTTTTATTGATGACAATATAACAAACAGCACCAAAAAATGAAATCTTGACAGTGTATAGTACTTGTCATCCAATTTATATAATGAACCCCCTCCACCCCCGTTCCCCCACCACTTAAAAGCAATAAGACCATAGCCCATAGCAGAACATAAGAAATGCCTCCGCTGGGTCAGACCTGAGGTCCATCGCGCCCAGCAGTCCACTCACGTGGCGGCCCAACAGGTCCAGGACCTGTGCAGTAATCCTCTATCTATACCCCTCTATCCCCTTTTCCAGCAGGAATTTGTCCAATCCATCTAAACATCAGCAACTGACAGTATCCAGTATAGAACATGAGTAAAATGAAGCTGCTTTATAAAGTACAAAAAAAAAAAGCATGAATAGACGATACTGCCATAGGTCTATTAGGGAGAATCCACCCCCCCCACCACCACCACCACCACAGACACCCCCCCTCCTGCAGAGAAAAGGAAAGGAACAAGAAAACACCAATAAGGGTCCCCAACAAGCTCCCGGCAATTATTTTTCTTTAATGGAAAGATCGATCACAGAGCCACAAGGGGAGGGGGGGGGGGGGAAGAAAATCAGAGCCATCTACTGAAATCAGTGACATTCAGCTCTGCCTCTGTTATCCAGTGGCACCTGCCCCCCCCCACCCCTCCTCAAACTGCAGTGCCCTGAATGACTAGTGAGGATGCTCAAAAACCCTGCAACCCAAACCTCTCTCCAATGTGAGAAGTTGGCAGCATGCAGGGCTGACGTTGGGTGTGGGGGGGGAGGGTGTTAATCAAAACAGCTGCCCTGGGTCCCACAGCTTCAGGGAGCCCCTTTGAGCCAGGATGTATTTCCATACTTCCCACTCCTTTCCTAAGCCATCCTCACCTTTAAAAAATGCAAAGGGGGTTGCTAGCAAAACCACAAGCAGCAGTAGAGAAACTGCTGCTGCGCCTGCGACCCCTTTGCATTTTTTAAAGGTTGGGGGGGGGACAATGGAGGGAGGGATGGGAGGGTATCAGGGGAGGGGCAGTGATGAGAGGAATTGGGATGGGCCCCCCCCCTCAGACATGCTGGAACCTAGGGCAGAAATGAAACGCCAGCTCTGGCAGCATGGCTTTCCAGACACTGACGCCAGCATTCTTTGAGCATGCTCAGTTCATGCGCATGGGGGAGGAGCATCAATGGCGGCAGCTGAAAAATGCTCTGCCAATTTTCTTATGCTGGAGGAGGCTTAAAGCTGGGGAAATTACATGTGGGGGGAGGCAGGAAGAAAATCAGAGAGAATGGATGGCCCCACCCCCACAAATGGGCTGCAGACAACATCCCTGCTATTACCTCTTGTCTGTGGAGTTAATGAGGTTGGAGACTTGGGTCAGGTATTCCTTAGCATAGACCACCACCGGTTCCGACTCGTTAATCCTTATAGGGGAGAAGATGTTGTTCAGCAAGAGCATCCAATCAATCGCAGGTGCCAACGTCTACACGGAGAACACAAGAGACATTCAGTGGCTCCAAGTGGAGGTCATGGAGATTGAATGACATGGGGACAAATTGATCCCTGTCCCTGCAGGAAATCAATTTCCCTGTCCCGTCCCCCTGAGTTTTGTCCCGGTCCCATTCCTGTAGGCTCTGCCTTAACTGCACAAGCCTCGAACACTTATGATTTTAACGTGTTTGAGGCTTATGCAGATGAGGACGGAGCTTAGGCATTGGTGGAATGAGGCATTATGACATCACAGTCTGAGCTCTAGAATGTTGCTACTTAGGATTTTAAAGCAGGGATCTCAAAATCCCTCCTTAAGGGCCGCAATCCAGTCAGGTTTTCAGGATTTCCCCAATGAATATGCATTGAAAGCAGTGCATGCACATAGACCTCATGCATATTCATTGGGGAAATCCTGTAAACCTGAATGGATTGCGGCCCTCAAGGAGGGACTTTGAGACCCCCTGCTTTAAAGTGTTTGAGGCTTGTGCAGATGAGGATGGAGCTTAGGCATTGGTGGAATGAGGCATTATGACATCACAATCTGAGCTCTAGAATGTTGCTACTTAGGATTTTAAAGTGTTTGAGGGACGGAGCTTAGGCATTGGTGGAATGAGGCATTATGACATCACAATCTGAGCTCTAGAATGTTGCTACTTAGGATTTTAAAGTGTTTGAGGGACGGAGCTTAGGCATTGGTGGAATGAGGCATTATGACATCACAATCTGAGCTCTAGAATGTTGCTACTTATGATTTTAAAGTGTTTGAGGGACGGAGCTTAGGCATTGGTGGAATGAGGCATTATGACATCACAATCTGAGCTCTAGAATGTTGCTACTTATGATTTTAAAGTGTTTGAGGGACGGAGCTTAGGCATTGGTGGAATGAGGCATTATGACATCACAATCTGAGCTCTACAATGTTATTACTTAGGATTTTAAAGTGTTTGAGGCTTGTGCAGATGAGGATGAGCTTGCAGGAATGGGGCGGGGACGGAAAAAGAATTCGTCAGGATGGAACGGGAAAATGAGCTTCCACGGGGACAGGGAAAAATTTGTTCCCTTGTCATGGGGCTGCAGAGAACAATACTCTATTAGTTGTCAAAATGCCATGCAACTGCCTAAAAATTCCAGATCTTTCAGAAAATGTTAACCACCACACGGGTACACATCTTTGATGTGGTCTCTTGCAGTTCACCTTCCTTGAGTCAACCATGTTGGAATTTCCCAAGCTACACCACACACTATTTAGGCCAGTCACAACTCGGCAGGCAAGTGACTAATCTTTTCAAGCATGTATCACCCCCCATCCCAGTAACCCTGAAAACATAGGTGCTCAAATTAGGGGGAAACTGCAGAGAACCACCATTTCAGGGCTACTGTTCCAACAGTACCCTTCAATTTATCCAGAGCAAGTGCTTACCACTAGCATGAAACAATGCAGATGGTCTTTGGTGAGTAGCAAAACCAGGCAGCTTCACCAACAGAGCTTATGTCAAATTCCACACTATGGCCCAAAACAAGTAACGTGAACTCTGCATGCATTAATTAATGCAAGAGAGCCTGAAGAGAACTACAGTGTCAGGAAACAGGCAGAACCCAGGTAAGTTACTTAGAAGCCAGAAGGGGTTAATAGGATTAACACCTCATTAGCCGTAGCTGTAAATGGAGAAGTTACACTGAGGCAGATGGCCAGCACTAGGTAAGTGCGCCATTATGTCTAACAGCCCACCACGTATATTTGGAAGATGTCGTGTGTTATAATGAAAAATGCCATCTAATGATGCGGCCATCTCTCCTGTTTGATTATTTCATGTCTCGTAAAGCTAGTTTCAAGATAATTCTAAGGGCCAGGCCACTGAATCAGCTGTCTAAAGGGATGGCGGGTACAAGAGTGACATTTAGGCCCAGGATGAAGAGCCCAAAATCTGCTGCTCTATGAAAAAAAAAAAAAAAAAAAGCATTCAATATTAAATATATGTGCTCACACTTTTCCTTATGGTGGAAAATGTGATTCCACCAAAAACTCTAATGTACTGCCATACAGGTGGCACCTGCAGCTATAAGGGCTATTGGGGTTGTAGACAGGTGGGTACAGTGTGTGGTTTGTTTGTTTGTCTGTAAGGTGCCCCACTGCTCTGTTGCCATGTCTAGGTGGCCAGTCCATCACAATATTGGCCCCTCCCACATCCAAAAGGCCTTATTCTGGGTGTTTGGGACTTGGACCAATTTTTGGTCAAGAATGTGATATAAAAATATACATAGTGGCGGTCTGGATGATCAAACGCCTGGATGTATAGACTGACTATTTCCCCCCCCCAAAAAAATATTTTGGACGTACTTTGAGAATGGACATTTTGCCGCTGCCGACTTTGAGTGAGTAGCACCCTACATCCAAATCAGACTTAAGACATCTTTTGATTATGCCCCTCCACGTGTATTGGTTTCTGATATTTTGCATGGCCTAATTCCTTCTTATTTGCTGGATTTCCTTAATGATTGGTCGACAGGGTCATAGACAATGAAATCAATTCTGTTTACAATTTCCATCGCCTAAATCAATTAAGCTATTCCGTCAACGTAGTGTTTCTTTTAGTTATCAAGCTCTGACAATTTGGAATAAACTTACCCTCACTGTTAGATCAGAAGCTAACTATTTAGTTTTTAGAAAGTTTTTAAAAACAGTTTTATTCAAGAAATTTTTGAACGTTTTTATGATTTTTTTTTTTCTTCAATATTGCCCGTTTAACCGGGTTTGTTGCCAGTCATCTGCTTGGAACTCATAAGGGCTATGGTAGAACATAAAAAGTTTTGTAATGTAATAAAGACCTGAACAGACCATCCAGTCTGCCCAATAGACACACTCATACAGTATATTCATGGTTAAATTGGTTTTCCTTTAATATTTATGGGCAATAGACCATAGCAGTCCACCCTGTACTATTTATGGTTCCCACTGCTGGAGTTGCCGTTGAAGCCCCCTCCAGCCTGTCACTGGAGCTTCTATCTAAGTCCTCCCCAGCTCATCCTAAACCAAATTACCATATGCAATCTATAGGACACTTCAAATGGGAATCTTATCCACCAAGGCCCCATTGTGTATCTGGAACCAGTTACTATGGTGTTCTAGGTCACAAAGTTTCCTGTTTTATTCCCGATTTAGCAGCATTTACCCGAAGCTCTCCGGCTGTGATTTTGTGGTAGATCGTCTCCTCATCCCGGCGCTTCTCTTGTGGAATCATGATGTTGGCTAGAGCGGTCTCAAAGTCTAGAATCTGTTGCATCTGTTGCCTGGTGGTCTCCTCTTGTCCACCTAAGATAACTCCCAGCTGCACCATGAAATTCAAGTAGGCTGTCAACACCTGGAAGAAAACAAGATCCCAATTTGGCTGCTTTTCCGTCAGACACCCGGATGAGCAAGGTAGCAAGAGCAGTTCCAGGAAGGCACCTCTGATGAGTCCTGGGCCAGTCCTAGCTTCTTAAGTGCTGTCTGTGTGCATGTCAGTCCTCACTTAAGTTTTCAAAAGAATATGGACCATGAACTCCAGAACTCATAAGTCCGTTATAGCAGACCAAACAGATTTTAATTTTTTTTTTTACTGGATAAAGACTGGAGTGTCCCAGGGCCATTTAAGGAACTGCTTTGTAGCCGTCAAACCGACATTTTCTACTTCCGTGTTGCTCGGTAGCATTGTTTTTGTTTACAGTGGGGGGAGAAGGTAATTATTGGTCTTTCAGGCCCATTTATTGACGAGATCAGTATAACAGTATTTATTAATGGGAACAGTGCAAATGTATCACACAATCCACTGAACTTCTACTCATCTGCCAGGAAGAAGTGTGCATAGCTCTTATACACCAAAAGTGTTTGAGGACGCTGTAGTCAGAGCTCATGTTCATATAGTTTCCCCTGATGCCACTGGCGAAACATGGTCTCCCTTTGGGATCGTTTTGTTCGAGTGAGCTGCTGTGATATTTGAGACTACAAGCAAGTTGGGAAAATAAGTACTGCACTACTCCCTCCATATTCACTGTGATCAGGGATTAACAGAACCGCAAATATAGAAAAACCGCAAATAACTTTTTCATATGTTTTTCGCTGTTTTCTATTAAAAACCATAGTGAATATGGTGAAACCACAAATAACATGGTGGGAGACATGGCCTGTTCCTGAAGGAGGGTACAGATAGAGGATTACTTATGGGACATTAAGTAAATGGGATATAAACATCCTAGATAAGGAGCACTTACAGGTCATGGACCTGGTGGGCCGCCGCGGGAGCGGACTGCTGGGGACGATGGACTCCTGGTCTGACCCGGCAGGAGCAATGCTTATGTTCTTATGAGAGGCAAAACACGGTGAAGAAAGTGCTGGGAATTGGCGATTTTCTCTGTAAATGCTTGGAATCAGCGATTTCTCTATGTAAGCTGATGTAATTTTGGGGGAGGAGCCAGCAAGCTAAAAACCGTGAATAATCGAAACCGTGAATGCTGAAACCACGAATATGGAGGGAGAAGTGTATTTTGTTCTGTTCCAGCTCTGTGGATCTTTGCAGCCTGAGAGTGGGTTTCTAAGATCACGGGTTTAGCTGCATCAGACTTTGTTCATAGGAGGAGTTTTTTTTCCAAGACCTATGTTGATATGAGCATAGTTGGCAACAGCCGATGCTGGTTGCAATGCTCCTAAATTGCGAGGTCTCTTTTGGCATATAACAGCTGCGCAAACTTCTTCCCTGACAGGAGAGATTGGACGTTTTAGTGGCCTGTGTCATCAATATAAACAGTCCAATTTCCCTCATCAGTATCTGATCTTGGAATTTGGTGTCTCTTAGGAGGTCCTAAGTCAAACTGAGGTTGGGGTAACTCCAGTAGAGAATGACATGGTGACAAAATTAATCACCATTCTCGTCCCTGCGAATAACTGTGGGAAACAATCCTGTGTCATTCTTTAGTGTCTATCTCAACCTCGGTCCTTCTATACCAACATTGATTAGTGGCTGAGCCCATTCATGTTCTCATACTTCCCTCTCTCTTTGAAGGAGAACACGGGGATGGTTTCCCAATGTTATCCACAGAGACGGGGAAAAATTCTGTCACCATCCCCGTCCCTGTCGATAACCACGAAAACCATCATGTGTCATTCTTTAGTGTCTATCTCAACTAGAGAATGACATGGGGACAATTTTTCCTTGTCCCTGCAGGAACTCAGTTTCCCTGTCCCGTCCCTGCAAGTTTTGTCGCTGCCCCGTGCCTGTAAGCTCTGCCTTATCCGCACAAGTCTCGAACACTTATGATTTTATAGTGTTTGAGGATCATGCAGATGAGGATGGAACTTGCAGGAATGGGGCAGGGACAAGAAAAGAACTTGCAGGGATGGGACGAGAAAATGAGTTCCCTTGGGGGATGGGGAAAAATTTGTCTAATCTCAGCCTCAGTCCTTGTACACCAGCATTCTTCAGTGCAAGGTTTGAGGGTCAATGGCTGCATCCATTCATACTCTGATTGTTCCCTCTCTCTTTAAAGAATGACATGGGGATGGCTTCCCGCAGTTATCTGAAGGGACGGGAACGGTGATGAATTTTGTCCCCATGTCATTCTCTAATCTCCAGCAATGTTTCCACTCACTGCCCAGAAGGTTCAGGAGTGTGAGAAAGTCATTGGCATGTAAACGAATTTGGAGTTTTTTTTGGCCAGGTACAACCTCTTAAAATAGAGAAATTTGCATGCTTACTACGTACTTTATAGGCAAATCTTACTCATGCATATTCATTAGGGATATCTTGAAAACCCAACCAGAGGAACGAGGGGTAGTATCATTCAGCTACGTGAACGACATCACTATATTAATACCTATTAACCATTGGGTGAAGAGACTGGAGGAGAGTTTAAGATATTTTTGAGGTTATGGAAGAATAGACAACAACACAAAGTTGATAATTCCAACAATGAATACGCATGAGAGAGATTTGCATATAATGGAGGCGACAGGCATGCAAATCTGCCCCATGCATATTCATTAGGGCTTTCCTGAAAACCTGACTGGCTGGTGGTCCTCCGGGACAGGGTTGGGGACCACTACCTTAAAAGCACTGCGGGAGGAGCAGCTCGATGGTTTAGAGAGGCTGAGAACCAGGGAAGCCTCAATGAAATCCCACTGCTGTTTCTTGTTGAGGTTGGGGAAGTCATTTAACCTTCAAGGGACTCAATTACACTACAGAGCTATCAGGAAGTCATTAATGATATCACTTGTCTCCTTTGCTTGGCTTTCAGAGATCTTTCTCCACAGCCTCCAACAGCCCTGTTTCTCATATCCTGTCCCATCTTTATCTAGCACATGATAGGGCAAGACTTCATGAAGCTGGTGTTAACATGAGCCATCAGGGCCTGTCCATCTCCCCTTACCTTTTCATTTTCTGTTTTGTTCAGATAATAATCTCGTGAAGGTAATCCTAACCCCGACTGGTCAACCTGAAAAAGAAAAATCACAAGGTGTAGGGGATGAGGACAGTCAGTGACAACCTGAAAGATTAAAAACAGCTGTACATAACAGAACTGAAAATCTATCAGTAGGGAAAGATGTGAAATGGATGTGCACTTCTTTGCTTAAAAATACCTTTATCTTAGTGAAAAGTATGTCAAAAATATTAGACAGAATACAGCAGCTTCTGCAATCTAGAGCTTCCTATCTGTGCCCTTCTCTTCCTCTGCCAACTCCTGATTCTGTCTCTTCTGCCTTGCTGCTCTGTTTGCTTGAAACAAGCTGCCCAAATCCCTACGGCAGGCTCCATCTCTGGCAGTATTCAAGGCCTGGTTAAAAGCCCACCTCTTTGAGAGTGCTTTTGACTCCCGACTCCTCTCACCTTGGGTTCTGCATCCCCAACCCTATATGTCATGTCTGTCTGTCCAAGTTAGATTGTAAGCTCTTCTGGAAGAAAAGTCCATAAGCTGCCGTTGAGACAGACATGGGAGAAGCCACTGCTTGCCCTGGATCAGTGGCATGGAATGTTGCTACTCTTTGGGATTCCACATGGAATCTTGCTACTGTCTGGGGTTCCAGAATCTTGCTACTCTGAGATTCTGGAATGCTGCTACTATTTGGGGTTTTGCCAGGTACTAGGGACCTGAATTGGCTTCCATGAAGACGAGATACTGGACTGGATGGACCATCTGTCTGACCCAGTAAGGCTATTCTTATATTCTTATCCATCTCAAATACCATTGCTCCTCTGAGCTTGCCAAGACTTCCTGCAGTCATCAGCAGGAGGCGTTATAGGGAATGCGACAAGAGCGGACTGGAGAGAGCTCAGCTCCCGCTGCCTCAGCCTCTCCCAGGAGCTACTGTAGGGACCGGGGCTGATTTTGGTGCTGCCACAGTTGAAGTGCGCCTCACCTGAATGACGTTGCTGTTTGAATTTTTGGAGTCTGCACCAACATCGATGGAGAAGAAGGGGGAGGTGTGGTACTGTGCTGTAAACACACTCAGAATCTCCTGAAAGTTATCTTCTTTCCACGGGCCAGTGATATTCCATCCGCCAACCTGCCAAAGAAATACAAGCATGAAACTCAAGACAGGTTAGTTGACGTCAAATAGCAATTGAGCACCAGCTTGTCAGGCTTCAGCCCCAGGCAACACCCCCACGGTGGTTTTTTTTCCAGTATTGTGAAATCTGACCTATAGCTCGTTATTTTATTTGATATCGCCATTTTTAACAAAAAGTCAAATCAAAGCAGTGCACAGTAAATAAAAACAGTGGGCAATATTTAAAATAAAAAACATAACAAGGGGAAAGTACACAAACAAATTAACCAAACTAGACACAAAAGGACAAAAGGGCAGGAAAAGTTTACAATATCTTAAGGAAAAAAAAAATAAAGAGGGTAAGATACAGAAAGAATAAGGGAAAGAAAAGCAAAGATAAGCATAAGATAGTGCCTACCTGATCACAAGTCATATGAAAGAGTTACAAGAAAACAAACCGTAAAGCAAAAATGGAAAAAAATGTGGAACTAGTATCTTGATTTATTTCAAAAATGGTGCAAAGGTAACACAAACAAATATACAATAACATAAGTTGCACAGTGTAAATGTGGCACAGACCCAACACGGGCCATGTTTCTGTCGCGACAACCTTCTTCTGGGTTCTGGTCCTGGCTATGAGCCAAGAGCTTAAAAATGCAAAAGCAAAATAAAAACTTTGTGACTACATCTGTGCAGTTAAGGCAGAGCTTACAGGAATGGGGCAGGGAGAGGAACAGCGACAAAACTTACAGGGATGCAGAAATTGAATTCCTGCAGGGGACAGGGACAAAATTTGTTCCCGTGCCATTCTCTATTAGGCATCCTTTGCTTGCTTAAACAAGGCTTTGCAGTCCTAGATCACCTTTTTTATCAAATCAGTCAGTGGCTTGGCAGCCAGTTCTTCAATCTTGGTCTCATTCATGCATGACAAATAGTAGCGCTGGGCCTTCCTCTCCGCTTCGCTCGTTACGTTCGTGGTGATATTTTCTGAAAAAGGAAAAACAACCCCAGTGATCTTTTCTGCCGAAAGACCCTAAGTAGGTACGAGGGAGGGAAGGCGTGCATGTGGCAGCGGGTCAGAGGAGAAGAGGTGTCGGGGCCCCCACCGTGCCAGCGCCCCGGGTGGACCGCCTTCCCCCCTTACTATACCACTGCCCTCATTCATAGCAAAATATTTAAGTAATATAATATGCACTCTTGATCCTGATCAGGTTAGAGAGCTTATTCATCTTGCCCAGCATAGGCCTTTCTTCCCAACTACTGCAGTTGCTGTGAAAGATCGCCATTGGAGTTCTTCGTTTCAATGCCATTCTCTTATTCAAGGATGGGATTTTGCACTGCCAGAATGCTTTATTTTATATGGAGTACAGCACTTAAAATGTTTATGTAATGCCTATAATCATGTTACTAAGGCCTCACTGAACATTAAAAGTGGCAAATTATTTAAAAAAACAAAACCCTGCATCAACAGGAAACTCTTTCGCGGTAGCGGTGAAACAGGTGGCAAGGTGCCAGAGGGTCTAGTCCATTTAAGAAAGGGTCCCACTCTTTTTTCAGTGATAAAACTGAACAAAGGAGGGAGCACTTATGTTTTTAAATACAAGATATGACAGAGCCTCTCAGCTAGGCCAGAACATGTCCCCCAGTTGCTATGGAAACCACAGGCTGGCTCCTTCCATCCTGCCAGAGTGGCACTTAATGGCTAGACCAGAAAAACAAAAAAGGATGGCTCCAGGCAGGACTCAGACTTTCTTCCTGCTGAAAGTTGAGTACAGAACAACAGACAGAGAAACATGATGGCAGATAAAGACCAAATGGCCCATCCAGTCTGCCCACCCGCAGCATCCACTATCTCTTTCTCTCTGTGAGAGATTTCATGTGCCTGTCCCACACTTTCTTGAATTCAGAGACAGTCTGTCTCCACTACCTCTTCTGGGAGACTGTTGCACGCATCTACCACCCTTTCTGTTAAAAAGTATTTCCTTAGATTACTCCGGAGCCCATCACCTCTTAACTTCATCCTCTGTCCTATCATTCCAGAGCTTCCTTCCAAATGAAAGAGACTCAACTCATGCACATTTATATTATGTCTCTATCATATCTCCCCTCTCCCGCCTTTCCTCCAAAGTATACAGATTGAGATCTTTAAGTCTGTCCCCATACGCCTTATCATGAAGACCACGCACCATTTTAGTAGCCTTCCTCTGGACCGACTCCATCCTTTTTATATCTATTTGAAGGGTGCGGCCTCCAGAACTGTACACAATATTCTAAATGAGGTCTCAGAGTCTTAACTGGACTCTGAGGTACCCAATCAGACAAAGTCTCTCCATGATGTTTACGGATGGTCCTTTTCTTTTCAGGGGCTGAGGAAACCAAGCACCCACTAGCTACGGTTACCAGACATCTGGATTTCTCCAGACATGTCGTTCTTTTCGAGGCCATGTCTGGGCAGGTCCGAACAGCTTTTCAAAACCCAGCACTTAAGTCTAAAATCGTGTTGGCAGGAAGCGGGGCTGGGGCATAACAGGGCAGGTCTAGGGTGTGTGGGGGGGGGGGGTAGTTGGGATTTTACTATAGTAAAATCTGGCAACCCTACCCCACTAGCTGTCCTGCACACTCTTACCACATCCACATGGAGCCCTTCATGCTGGTTTACTAGCTGGCTTTATGCCATCTGGAGTCTGAGCTGACCCGTTTCACTCCATTTCATCTATGATCTTCGTCCTGATTTTGTGTTTTAGAAAAACTGAGCACAAAACTGGCAAAACCCAAATAAGGAAGACCGTCTCATTCAGACACGAGGTTCACCGGAAAACTCTGCCCATGTTGTTCAATCAATTCCTAGAAGTCAGGCCAAGTTTATTAGCCTCTGTCTGGCACAATATGTTCTGGTTTCTCTTCTGCGCAATAAATTTTTTTTTGTTTTTGTTATGTATCAAGCCATCTGCAGATGCCTGGTATTTGCTCAGCTTTTCTACTCTGACAAAAATTAACTGATGCATTTAAGGGTCGGTGAGAAGGTCAAACAGTCAAATCTCTGCCTTCCAGATGTCTAATCTTGTGCAATGTTACAAAGCCTACAGCGTGCCCCTCAACCAGGGGAAAGATGTCAAAAGCAATGGAGATGCACAAAACAGTTTATTACAGACTAGACCAAAAATCTGAAAGCAAATTCCTGTTAAAAGCTTTAGTATCCTGGGCTGAAATTGTGGGGAAAATCCACATATCTATTTTTTCTGGTATGTCTTGCTTCCCCACTAACTATACCTAGCTAAACTGAAATTTATTCATCCAGTACTGGTCGCCGTACCTCAAGAAGGACATGGCGGTACTTGAGAGAGTCCAGAGAAGAGCAACTAAGCTAATAAAGGGTATGGAGGACCTCTCATATACTGACAGAATGAAAAAGCTGGGGCTTTTCTCCCTGGAAAAGCGGAGACTTAGAGGAGACATGATAGAAACCTTCAAGATCATGAAGGGCATAGAAAACGTAGACAGGGACAAATTTTTCAAATTACGGGGAACCACAAGTACAAGGGGGCACTCGGAGAAATTGAAAGGGGAAAGGTTTAGAACAAACGCTAGGAAGTTCTTTTTCACCCAGAGGGTGGTGGATACATGGAACGCGCTACCGGAGGATGTGATAAGCAGGAGCACACTACAGGGCTTCAAAGAAGGTTTGGATAGGTACCTGGAGGACAAAGGGATTGAGGGGTACAGATAGGAGTAGAGGTAGGTAATAGGGATAGGATTAGAGGATTAGAGGCAGTAGAAAAATTAGACAGGGGCACTGTTCAGGCAATTAGGCCTGATGGCCCACCGCGGGTGCGGACCGCTGGGCAAGATGGACCTCTGGTCTGCCTCAGCGGAGGCAACTTCTTATGTTCTTACTTCCTTGTACAGGGGGGGGTCAGTAAACTTTACCGCATAGAGCTAATTTATCCAAAATGTTTGACCCCAAGATTTACAAAGAGCCACAAGATGTAGCTTCTCTCCCCCCTCCAATCCCAACAGGTCTTTGCACCTCTCATCCCTTCTCTCCCTTCTCCAGGCCCTGACCCCTTTAATCTCCTACCCATCCCCACGATTCCCCCCCTCCGGGCCTACTGAGGTACTTGGTGATCTAGCGGGGCTCATTGTGGCAGGAGCTGTGGCCCTCTCGGCTTCTGTCTCCTCACCGCTGACTTTGAAAATGGCTGCCACAACCTCCCTCGGCAGCTCGACACTTTTCAAAACCGGGACAGACGGCCAGGTTTTGGAAACCCATCCAGACCTCCAGACTGTCCTCTAAAGCAGTGGTTCCCAACCCTGTCCTGGAGGAACACCAGGCCAATTGGGTTTTCAGGCTAGCCCTAATGAATATGCATGAAGCAAATTTGCATGCCTATCACTTCCATCATATGCAAATCTCTCTCATGCATATTCATTAGGGCTAGCCTGAAAACCCGATTGGCCTGGTGTTCCTCCAGGACAGGGTTGGGAATCACTGCTCTAAAGAGATGTTGTGGTAAATCCAGACATCTGGTAACCCCAACCCAGGTCTTGTTTATGGTAAGAAAAAGGCGCAACATCCCCATAAAGCTGGCTGTGGAATGAGCTATTTATGCCTCCCCAGACCCAACTTGGCGCCCTTTTCACATCTGTGCTGAATACCGAAGCAGCTCACTGTGCATTGGTGGCTGAGAGAGAGAATTTGTACGTGTTTTTGCCCTTGAACACGGGATGCCCATCAAGCGGGTCATAGAAGCCCATGACAGCAGTTGCCCCCAGAAGCTTGAGCTCACCTCTAGCCACCAGAGATAACCGGTATAAGTTATCCAATAGGCGTAGTGCATTCTTGCTTTAACGCCAGTGATGTGTTGCTAATTCTTGCCAGAGATTTTGACATGAAATTGACAAATCGAAGAGGAGCAAAATAAATGGACTAGATTGTATGGTGACACGCTAACACCGCGCTGGACAAAAATGCACTGACAATCCCACGCAGGACTCATGCGCTCCGCCTTAAAACAGTTCCTGTTGGCGCTCTGAGGGGGTGTGGGGGGGAACCCTCCCTCCACTAAACTTACAAGCGTTCACGCTCCCATTGGGGAGGGTATGTAGAAGGAAGCCCCCCCTCGGGAACTGTTTTAAGGCCGCTCACATAAGTCCTGAGCGGGATTGTTGGCGCATTTTATTTACGGTACCACTTGTATATTATGCCCGAGAGGACTAAAAAACTCCAGGCTTCTTAGTCATCCATAAACTCATTAAAACAGCTATAGTATCTGCACTCTAAGCTGATGCAAGAATCCTCCAACAGCACTGATGCCAGTGGAGGTAGTCCCACTGCAAAGGACATCGGGGGGGGGGGGGACAACCTCCTCCCCTTGCAGTGGATGGCTGGTTTCTCGTTGAGGCAGCTCCTGATAGTGGAGCTGCCCCGAAGATCAAACGTCAAATCTGGCGCCGCAAGAGATGTCGGGGGGTGGAGCCTATCTCCCACACTGGCTCGACCTCCTCCAATAATTTTGGAAAATTGGCTCCTACTGTATGATCAGAATATACCTCAGTCTGGAAAAAAATTGTAGCATCTACTACTTAAAAAAAAAAGCCAACCACATCTCCTCTCAAGCATGCGCAATATTGCCATGATAGTCTTGGAACAGGCTACAAAGGGAGAGGAGGAGGGGAAACCAGTATCTGCATTTTTAACCATTGGTGTGCCGGAAACACACACAAGACTAGCAAGGCTTTCATCTGTTGCAACTAAGCCCAGGCCCAGTGAGGCTCCCATAGTAGCATCTCCTTCCCCCCAGTGGCCTCACAATGCCCTCGGTACAGAGCTAGTGCCGGTACTCACCCAACAGATGCTTCATGATGGCTCGGTTGTGCTCCCAGAGGCTATTGAAGGTGCCCCAACGAGAACTGCCATCAGGTATGGGGTTTGCTTTGATCCACCCACCACAAGCATAGCTGAAGAAGTCTTGGCATGGATTTACCGTTCGATCCAGAGAACTCAATATAGAGCTAGTCACCGAGATGCAGGATTCAGACATACAAATCCGAGGCGCTGGTGGAGGGAAGAAGAGCAGTTCTAAGAGGGATAACCACCTTATATAAAGTGTCTATAGCTTATACAGATATATTCTTCATACTGGAGTCCCGAGAAGTTAAGGGCCCTTTCCAAAACGAGTTTAGGGGCATACGAGGCTGCGTATAGATGTTAATATATGACAAGAATTTGTTCTAAAACAGGGGCTCTTAACCTGGGGTCTGTGTGCCCCTAGGGGGTCCATGGATGGGGTTCGTGAGGGTCAAATCAAAATTCATTTATACTCACTATACAGCCTGTTGATTTTTCTCGCAGATAACGAGAGTGTAGATATAGGAATAATGGTAGTAGAAAACAGTGGTGGTAGATCTGATTTAATTGTATTTCATAATTATAATGAGTGGCCATTGCTTTTTGCATAAAAAAAGTGGTTTTTTAGATTGTTTACTTTGTGTATGTCTTATGTATGAGACAATCAAATCTCGATAAATAAAGTACATTATATTCATTCAGAAACAGTATTAGAATGATTGAAAAGTTCACTAAAAAGCTTCCTTTTCATTGATGCTTTTGGAAATTAGCTTAGCATAAAAAAAGAAAAAAACGATTTCTCTTGCTCCGCCATAAATGCAATGATCTTGAAGCATAAGCTTGCCTAGCTAACAGGGTCCCCCTCCCTTAATGTTTTTTCCCTTAATTATTCTTTTATTTTGAAATTGTAGTTCAACCCTTTCCCCCCCCCTTTTTCAAGTATGATGTGTAGGGACGCCATTCTGCCATTCTGAAACAGGGCGAGATCGGCACACTGTTTTCACCGCCCCTGTGAAGAATTATGAATTATTCCCATTCCCTCTCCCTTCTTGCCATGCAGCCATTCTAAGTAAAGGAAAATGCTAGCATCTTGTCACAAGACTGCGTTTGTCACATATTAACATGACACAGGTTTACCCTTATTCCTTATACGGGCAACAATCAGACTTTGCCTACAGCTTAAGACTAAGGAACATGCATTATAACCTTTGGATTGTCACATGCTTATCATATTTGAGCTGTCCTTATTTGGTACAGACATCAGTTGACAGACCTTGAGGATGTGCAAAGACTCAGGCACGTGTTAATCAGGCCCTTATCTAAGTGCTGAGTTGGAGGACGAGTGCCGCCCGAAACAGCGGTGCTCCTTCCCCCACCATTCCAGCTGTAAGTGCGCACCCCTTCCCTTCCCCCGTACTTCTTTAATGTTCCCGGCGTGAGCAGCAATCCCAACCTGCTGCTCATGCCAGTGTCGGCGCTTCATTCGACATCATTTCCTAGGTGCAGGTCCAGGAAGTGATGTCGGAGGGAACGCTAATGCTGGCGTGAGCAGGAGGTTGGGGGTTGCTGTTTGCACTGGAAGGGAAGGGGCGCCAGCACCTCCAAGATGGCGCTCTGAATGAACTGCCCTCCCTTTACTAAATCACTGAAGTACTTTAATCATCCTATAGCACTCTGCTTGAGAAATAAGAGTTATCTTAAAATTGACCATTTTTGGTGTCAACTAACTAGTGCTATTAGTGGTTTGTTTAAGCCCGAGAACACGTCTCGACGAGCGAAATTAAATACTGGGCTGGAGGGCCCAGTTATTGCCCGTCGGGTATAGGCTGGTAGGTAGGGAAAAGGTAAGGGTGAGCTTTTTCCTGCCCAGACCGGTTGGAACGTCTGATTGGTTGGGTCATGGAAGGTTCGAGAGAGGGGGGTATAAAAGCCGGGACCTTCCGGGGTCAGGGGTTCCTGGCTCCTGAGGGTGGCTTTCCCCTCCCTCCCTCCCTTCCTTCCGTGGGTGGTTCAGTTGGTGCTGGGGTTTAGGGATGTTGCAGCAGCGGTGTCCTGAGCTACCAAGCGTTTTTTGGGGGGTGGGCTCATCTGGCGATGAGCCGTAAGAGGACGTGAGCTCGAGGGGAGCGAGTGTCAGAGAATGATATTCTAAGGGGCATGAAGGTTATGCCACCCCCAGGCCCTAGCTGAGGATGGTGAGGAATTGAGGATTTAGTGCATAAAGATTGTTTACATGGTAGCTCAGATGTTATGTTTTTGTGGATTGTTATTTGTTGTTTATTCCAATAAACAGGGCTGTGGCCTATATTTTCCAGAAAATGACGTCTAGTAATTCTTGAAAGTGGTGGTGGGGGTGATAGGGGGGAGAGTGGGGTGGGGGACAGGCGATTGGGACCTTCCAGCTCCAGGTGTTAAACTAGGCTTATCATACAGAAAAATATATATATATATATATATATATATATATATATATACTGTATTCCACCACCAGTTTTGCTGAAAAGATGTTTTGTTCAGAAACTAGTGTCCATGTGTTCAGCAATCAAAAAGGTGTTAACTCTTAAAATTCACACCCAACCCTTCTAAAGCAACTTACTGTTTCTGTTTTGGAGAGCCAGCGTGAAGATGCATGCCAAGAGTCCAAGAAGCAATATCAGCACCAGCAGCAGGAGGCGCTTTTCCACATGAGTTCGTGCCCCCCAGCAGCTTACGCTGCTCCTGGAGCCACACAGGTTCACCTAGGTACAGAAGATGGAGTTAGCTCGGGAGCAAACCTCACATGCTCTGAAACAGAAGTTAAGATTCCAGGGGGGGGGGGAATCAAGCCACATCTGCTGTCCATTGCAATGCTCTGGGTTGTCATCTTGGGTCATTTAAGGAGTCCTTTAAATCTAGACATTTTCAGGTCCTGTTAAGTGAAAAGCTTTCCAACATCAGTTTCAACTTCTTAATCCCTACTAGAGAGTTGCGCGGGGACTGAAATCTCACCCATCCCCACCGGGGATTTTTCGTGATGGTTAAATAGATTTTTCCCCTTAAGCTGTGTGACTTCTGTGTTTAAAATTAGTGAGAATGGGGGGAGGGGGGAACCTGCATGAAATGGGTATATTTTCATTACCACAGAATTAACCCCCCCCCCCTTTTTACAAAACCATAGTGTGGTTTAGCGATGGTAACACCTCCAATGCTCATAGAATTCTTTTGAGCATCAAAGCTGTTAACACCACAACCGATGCTCAAAACCGCGCTATGGTTTTGTTAAGGGGGAGGGGGGAGGGCAGGTGAGGGAATTCAAATGAAAGAATTTTCTTTTGAGATTCCAGAACCATGATGAGCACAGAATTTTTCCCCATAGTCCCATGAATTTTGGATCCCACTTCTCATTAATACTACCCCTACCATTAACTCCCAAGGAATGGATTAAGAACCTAAGACTAGCCTTACTGGGTCAGACCAATGGTCCATCAAGCCCAGTAGCCCGTTCTCACAGGTCACTAGTCCCTGGCCAAAACCCAAAGAGTAGCAACGTTCCAGAATCTCAGCGTAACAAGAGTCTGGAACCCCAAGAGTATGAATATTCTATGAGGAATCCCCAAAGAGTAGCGACATTCCATGCTACCGATCCAGGGCAAGCAGACACTTCCCCCATGTCTTAACAGACTATGGACTTTTCCTCCAGGAATTTGGATTAAGGGGGTCATAACATAAGAGTTGCCATACTGGGACAGCCAGCTCAGTACCATGTTTCCAACAGTGGCCAACCTAGGTCACCAGTACTGGCAAGATCCCAAAGAGTAAAAAAAAAAAAAAAAAAGATTTTATGCTGCTTATCTTAGGAATATGCGGTGGACTTTCACAGGTCCCAGGCTTATGGATTTTTCTTGTACAAAATTAGCCAAACCTTTTTTTTAAACCCTGCTAAGCAAACTGCTTTCACCACATTTCCTGGCAATGAATTCCAGAGATGAATCTACCACTTAGTAGCTTCATCGCATGCCCCCTAGTCCTAGTAATTTTTGAAGCCGTAAACAAGCATTTCACATCTACCCGTTCTACTTCACTCAGTATTTTTATAGACCTCTGTCATATCTCCCCCAAGCTCTCTTCTCCAAGCTGACGAGCCCTAGTTATTTTAACCTATAGCCAACCTTAGTCGTTTCTTTCAGGACTACTCCAGCCCCTTCACTTCTGAGGTTGCTGCCACTTACCTGCTGCTATCGGCAGCCAAATGCTGTATCGATCACCAAGCCAGATAACATACCCACTAAGCAGCACAGGATAACACGGTATTAAGCCACATGCTGGCTAAAGCATGCCCATATGGGAGAGAAGGCTGCGGATGCTGCCAACCCTGCAGGTGACTGAGAAACGGCTGGAGCAAGCCTGCAAAGAGGGACAGCTCTGAAACCGACAGACCCAGCGGTAAAATCCAACGCCATCGAGTGCCAGGAAGGCATTGTAATAAATGCAGCAGAGACTGGCACACATTAGGGGTGGGGGAAGAAGCAGAGCATAAAGAAAGGACATACCAGAAAAGAACAAAGCAAAAAAAGCAACCTGGGAGGGAGAAAGCATGAAACGGGCAACATTGCAAAGTAAATTGGAATGGATTCTGGATACATTGTAACGAGAGGAAGAACTTGGAAACACCATTTGTTACAAGAAGGTCAGAAACTCACAGAATGTACCCCAAAGCTACTGATGGGAGCCAGGCAGTCCCCCCCACCCCCACCCCTTTATTCACACAATGTACCAGCACAAAAATGTGAACAGGAAGGCCCAAAACAATGAGAGGAAGAGACCCACATGCCAGGGGAAATCTGTTTCATGCTTCCTACACAATCTAATCCGACACTTATCACCTGCTCCCAGCTCAAAGCAAATTCTTGGAATATTTTACACAACGGCTGAGAGCAGCATCTAACAGGCCTCTCCTGCAAGGAGCCCAGGTGGGTCCAGAACATACCCCCACCCCCACCCCCCTTCACTGCTGTGTGCTGAAAGCAAAGAAAAAGAGCAAGTTTTGCACAACCTTATTTTACAAAATGAGGTTGAGGTGGATATATTAAAAAAAAAAAAAAAGGGACCTGCAGGCGGCTGCCTAACCCAGCCGACATCTGTCCTTGCTGTCGAGGGCCGACCTGCAACATTTAGCAGCAGCCGTTTTAAGTTCACTTAAACAGCAAAATAACATCCTGTTTAATTCCTCTTGAGCTCAGATGTGCAATCGACCTCTCAACTCCAAACCACCAAAGGACATTCCTACTCCCATGTCATTCTGAGCCACTAGAATCGACTGCCCCCAACCCCCCCAGATCAGATGCGTTGAAGGACTTCAACTTTAGAAAGCAATATAAACAGACCTCGTCCCCTAACTCCCCTGCCCTTGACCGACAGATTACAAACTAATGTCTATCGATACAAAAGATCCTCAGTATGTGTCGAGTTAAGGAACTTGTATTGTACTATGGTAAACTGGAAGCTTTTCTGAGGTCTTTGGGGAGGACAGACAGACAGGAAGGGGTAAAATGGGCCTCACAGATGTTAACTGCACCTCCTTAAACATCCAAGGTCCTTGCCACCTTTACTCTCAGCCTAGGGAAGGAAAAGCATTAGGATCCATCAGAGCTAAAGTGTCAGAGGTCTGTCAGAGCCAGAGCTTAGGCTGAGACTAAAAGTGGCAAGGACCTTGGATTTTTAAGGATGTGCAGTTAAGATCCACGTTTCACCCCTTCCTCAAACAGACAGACCAAAGGAGCATACAGAGCCATTTGTCCTTTTACTGAAAGGTGGGGTTCATTCTACTTTTTGCTTGGGTTAGTAACAGACTCTCCTTAGAAGGGGATGGAGAAAGATCTGGGCAACCCGGCCAACCCCCCCCCCCAAAAAAAAAAAATTAAAAAAAAGGTTTTTGGAGTGATTTCCTTTTCCTGGGCTATGCTCAGTACAATAGCGTGCAAATCACATGCAGAGCAGCCTGGAAGAAGGGGAGAACCGAGCCTGGCACCTGCTAGGGCACCGGCTAGGGCAGAGGTAGGCAATTCCGGTCCTCGAGAGCCGGAGCCAGGTCAGGTTTTCAGGATATCCACCATGAATAGGTATGAGATGGATTTGCATGCACTGCCTCCTTGAGATGCAAATCTATCTCATGCATATTTATTGTGGATATCCTGAAAACCTGACCTGGCTCCGGCTCTCGAGGACTGGAATTGCCTACCCCTGTACTAGGGTAACCCAGTATTGCTACCTCCAACATTTGTGTGCCCAGTTACACCAGTACGGGTGTCTAACGTAGCCATAACCAAGTCTCACCCATGTATGCACTCCCTCCAAGTACTCACCTAACCTGTTTGGCTCGTAAGGGCCTGCTAGAACCATTACGCTTTGTGAAGAGATTCGCCCGAGGCAATGAACAGCAGGTACATACATTTTGTAATAAATAAAATAAAACTTATAAATGGTCCTATTATTGGGTTGCAGTTTGCCAACATAAAACGGTATCAAAACATTTAACACTGTGGAACAATCATAAGCCATAAATGGAAGCAGAATCCAATTCAAAACCTTCACAGCATGGAAGAACAGAGAACACAGAAGATGAATCTGCATAAGTGGCGCTCTGGAAATTAAGGTGTGGCTTATACAACTGTCTTTGTGGCAAAAATGGAAAGCATTATTGTTTTTTTGTTATTTAAATTCTGCCTTTATCAAGGCAGAGCACAAAACAACATGCAGAATAAAATTACATACAAACGTCTAAAATAATATAAAAAATATTACTGTAACCAAAGTCCATCACATCCACAAAGCTTGATAGTTACATATTCTTTTTCATGCTATGGCAATTAGTGGGGGTGGGGTGGGGGGAGCTCCCATCCCTCTAGCCCTGAAGGGGACACACAAAAGTGCGCACATCGTCATCCAAACCCAACCCATAACAAAATTGGGCTGCGTGGGGGAGAAAGCATTCCAGTGAGTAAGAGCTGAAGTCGGAGCCTTTCGGGGCTATGTTTGCTGTCGGCCGTAGGTTTCTTCAGGCTGCTGGGCAGGTATGAATTTGCTCAGGATGGAAAATCTCTACATGCGGTAATGCCCAAAGGCAAGAGACAGGCAGAAATCACCAGGGGCAAGTCTGAGCCGGTGTGAAATCTTACTACAGTGCCATTTGCTCCCCCACCCCAGACAATATGGCTGCTCCATAGTCTGAAAGCTAGAGCTTGATTAGGCAACTGTTCAGGACGGGAACAAGGTTTTGCTGCGTCTCCTTTATACATCAGGCATGAGCGGCCACATCGATAAACAATGAGATTGCGGCTGGAGCTAAGCCAGTGAGCTGGTACTTAAGGTTTTCAAACAGTGGCAAAAATAATGCTCAGAATTCAGGAAGTTGGCTGGTTGGGCCGAGAACTTTTCAGCATAAAAGTGAGCCAAGTGTGACATCACTGATGCGGTTGGCTCTTATTGGTGGAATGAGGCATTATGACATCACAATCTCAGTTCTGGAATGCTGCTATGAGGGGGTGCTGAAAAGTTCTCAGCCCAACCAAAAAGAGAATGATCTGAAACAATGTCAAAACAGAGAAAACACTTCAGCTACAGTGGCAAAACTCCGAAATTAGGAAGCTGGTTGGTTGGACCGTGTCAAAGCAGCTTCCGATTGGTGTAGCCTGGCTTTAGTACGAGGGAGAGGCAGTGAGAAAATACTATTAAAGACCGAGTCTGCGATTCGAGAACCGCGAATTCGGGGTGGTATACTGTACTGCCTTTCTCCGATTACAATCAAAATGGTTCACATTATATAGAGGTACTCTTTTGTTCCTGGACAGTAGAAGGTTAAGTGCTGATCTTCCTGCCTAAACCCACCTCTCCGTTTCCCTCATTCTCCGTCTCTGTGGACAACACTCTAATCCTTCCTGTTTTGCCTGCTCATAATCTTGGGATCATCTTTGACTCCTCTCTCCTTCACTGCCCAGATACAACATATTGCTAAAACCTGCTGATTCTTCCTCTATAATATTACCAAAATCCAACCCTTCCCCTGAGCACACTACCAAAACACTTATCCATGCCATCACCTCGAGCTTAGACTACTGCAACTCTGTACTCTCAGGCTTTCCGCTTAGCCATATTGATCCTGTCCAATCCATCCAGAATTTGGCTGCACGACTCATATTCCGGGAGAGCCGCTATACTCATGTTACTCCTCTCTTAAGGCGCTTCATTGGCTTCCCATCCATTTCCGAAATAATTCAAACTCCTCTTACTGACCAACAGCTGCTCCTCACTATCTCCCTCCCCCCCCGTGAGCTCCACTCAGCTGGTAAGTACCTCTTATATGTGCCCTTTCAAGTGCCTACCCCAGACTCCGTCCTTTCTGCCTTGCTGCACTGTATACTTGGAAAAAGCTGCCCAAATCCCTACGGCGGGCTCCGTCTCTGGCAGTGTACAAGGCCCAGTTAAAAGCCCACCTTTTTGAGAGTGCTTTTGACTCCTAACTCCTCTCACATTGGGTTCTGCATCCCCAACCCTATATGTCATGGCTGTCTGTCCAAGTTAGATTGTAAGCTCTTCCAAGCAGGGACTGTATATAAATGATTAGAAGTAGTAGTAATTTTAAACTCCGGAATTCATTGCCAGAGAATGTGGTGAAATCAGTTAGCTTAGCGGGGTTTAAAAAAAGGTTTGGACGATTTCCTAAAAGTCTGTAGGCCATTATTAAGATGGATAGGGGGGAAATTCACTGCTTATTCCTAGGATAAGCAGCATAAAATCTGTTTTACTACTTGAGATCTAGCTAGGTACTTCGGACCTGGGTTGGCTTCGGTCTGTCCCAATATGGTAATTATGTTCATTTCTGTAAAGGCACCCCTTCAGGAGACTGCAAAAGGGACCACACCAACCCTACTACCAAAGGTGCAAACTGAGTGTGTAATCACCTATTCCCTGAAGCTGGCAGAACAGCAGGGCAGCAGTCTGCAGGCAATGAGCTGCTCATCCTGCACCGAATGACTCGCGAGCCACATAGCATCAAAGTCCTATTCCAAGCTGGTCCTCCCTAGTGAATACACACGAGAAGTTTCCATGCCCACTACATTCGTCCTATGCAGATATCGTACATATTCATTAGGGAGATCCTGAAAACCTGGCGTCGCAGTGCTGGGAGGCGAGCGGGACCAGAACCGGTACGTTCGCACGAGAGAAAGCTGGCGGGAAAGTTTATTCCATGCTCCCGAGTTGCTACAAACAAGATTTTCTTCTCATGAAGCAACATGCTTAGAGCCTATGGCAGCCATATGAATGCACGTGTTCACTGGGAATAAAGCGGCCCAAGGCAATGCTTTTACACGGTTTGTCAAGTATTAAAAGAACTTGCACCTGTTTCTGTGTGTTGAAATACTGTTCAATTTTGTGTAATTAGAGTGAGTGAAAGGTCTGTAAATACAGTTCCTTAAGGAATAATCAGAAACCCTGTTAAGAGGAGACATTTGGTGGAAATGCCAAACCCCTTAACGTAATTCCACCCTCTGTCCATTTTGTCAGACGTACAGTAACATGGACCCGACACAGTACTGTGTTTTGGCGAACATAAGCCCCTGCATCAGGGGTCATTGTGATATGGGATCCACAGATCCAAACTCCTTTGTTAATGCATGAATCTGAGTCAACAAAGCTTTTGGCTCCAGTAACTCAGCTTGTATTGTCCCCCCCCCCTTCTAATTTTCTTTATAATTTTTATTATTTTTTAAAAACATTTGTGAATTGTAAACCGTTTAAGTATATTCTTGATAAACGGTTTATCAAAGATTACATAAACTTGGAAAAACTTGCATTGAGTCCACGTTACTGTACGTCCCAGATTGAAATAAGACATTTCTTCCTATTGCTGGCGTGCTCATTGTCCGTTCCCACTGCTACAGGGACAGAAGCCAAGTAAGTACCTGGTGATCTGGTAAATTCAATCAAATCCCCTAAATTCTCCAAGCAATTTTATTTCATTTGGGGGACCCCCCCCCCCAGCACCTCTCTGTGCTGACAGAGTGAAATGCTAACTCTTACAGATGACAATCCTTTCCCCAATGAGAAGGTAAATTTGAGTAGTGGATCACCCTAAGCCCCTGCTGTAAATTTTGTGCCACACATCTCAGTTGAAGGCATATCTTACCCACCGAGGATTAAACCCACTGCTTTACAAGCTTAAAGCTATCTTGTACCAATTAAACTGGGTCGATACAACCTGCCAGATCCCACAGTAGGTCTGTTTACAAGCTGCCCAGCTGCTAGGTCAGCTTCTGTTCAGTTTAGAAAGACACTGTCCTGCTCCAGCACAAGGAATGTGATGGTCTGGATGTGTTTTGCTATCTGATGCCAGCCATGTACCCTCCGCGAGATCCCTCCCTGCATTCCTAGGGGCGGGGACAGCATGCGTATTCATGAAATTCCCAGGGGTGGGGGTGGCTGCTCACAAGGTCAGATCCCTCACTGAGCCACTCCCCAGGGGAGGCAGATGCCTCGGAGATTAGAGGTTCAGCAGCCCTAGAGATCAGGGGGGACCCCCACATAAAGAAATGTCACAGCAGAAGGGCAGGCAGCACTCTCCGACTCAGACCAACTGTTACGACATATGTCCAAAATGGTCCTACCTGGATCCCATTGGGGTAGACCTCGCCCTCACCGATGGAATCCATCAGGTCCTCTTCATCTAGCGTCGCTCTCTTATAGGTCGACATCTGAAAGGTCAAATGCAGAACAGATTCCCTTAGAGTGTCCATGGTTTGGAGGGGGGGGGGGGGAAAAGCAGTGGCCGAGACCATCACAAGGGACCCCCTAAATAGGGGTGCAAACTCATTCCACCTGGTTTTCTAGTCTCCTGCATCAGGTGCAGAGAGGGTCGGGAGGATTCTGGTCAGCAGAGACTTTCGGGAGCTCTTCCTGCTGTTCACTACCAGAGTTTGCGACAGCCCTTGGCGATATCAAGTTATCAGAACAAAAATACTTCGCAGTGGATGCAGAGGAGAGAGAGATTGCAGCTCACCCGCTGCCAAACTCTCACCCTTTTACAGCCTTCATCCCGGTTACAGTCTGCTTTCTCATGGCTGAGGTTTGACCACTATGCCGGCAACCCCAGCTTGAAAAGACCAGACTTTTACACATTTTAGGGGGGTGGAGAAGTGAAAAAAAGGTCAGGAAGTGGAGTGCCAGAGGCCGGTGTGGTTTGTACAAATGCATTCCAGGGAGAATCTCCAGATATGCCGCCGGCCCTTTTCTCTGCCTTCCTGACGCCTCAGCTCCACCTCCAGTGCAAAAGCCATCAAACGTCCCTCCTCCTCCTCCCCCGAGACGTGACTAAGGAGTCTGTCCCAGTTCTCTCTTGCAAAACCCTGCCTACCTCTGCTCCCATTGCAGCCCCCCCCACTCACACTGGAGACCAGCAAGTCCCAAAGGAGCCTCAATGGATGTAAATGTGGTTAATACAAACAGATTCGATAATCTAATTTCTTTAGGAACTTCTGGAAAAAAAGTTTGAAAAACTCAGTTTAGGAATCGGTACACAAAGCAACAGGCATCAGACATGGAGCCCTGCAGCACTGAGTTTCGGAGAAGAATTTGGGACAGTCCCACACCTTATTGTGAAAAAGGAAGAATCACTTAAGCATACCATAATATCACTGCTGGAGTATAATCTATCTGGGATCCTATAAAAACAGGGGTGTCAAAGTCCCTCCTGGAGGGCCGCAATCCAGTCGGGTTTTCAGGATTTCCCCAATGAATATGCGTGAGATCTATTAGCATGCACTGCTTTCATTGTATGCTAATAGATCTCATGCATATTCATTGGGGAAATCCCGAAAACCCGACTGGATTGTGGCCCTCGAGGAGGGACTGTGACACCCCTGCTATAAAACAATACTTGGAAGATGGAGACTAATTCAAAAAATACAGCAGTTCGCTTAATCTTTGGCTTGAAAAAACAAGAACATGGAAGCTAGACTATTTTTCAAATTTGCCTGCATTTGTTTGAAACTGTCGTCTGGATTAGCTCCACGTTACCTTATCTCTCATTTTGAATTGTATAGACCGGTTAAGTTTACTCATTGTACTAGTTTATTTGTATTTCTGAACCCAAAAACTTGCCGTTATAAGAAATTTTTTGATAGGACATTGGCCTTTCAAGCGGCTAAAACTCAATCTTGCTTAGGTAATTTGATTCAAACTAAATCATACTCTTCTTTCAGGAAACTAATAAAGACTTATTTGTTCAATAAATTTTTATCTGTTTAACGACTATGCAATTATATTTGTCTTATGTTCATTGTACTTTTATCACTGATTGTCCAGTTCTTCTTATCTGTAAACCACCTAGAACTCTTCCGGGTGTTGGCGGTATAGAAAAATACAGTTATTAAAAAATACAGTTATTATTATTAACACAGCTGTGTTCAGAAAGGAAGGTGATAAATACCTTATTTATTTTGATTTATATCCTGTCCTCCCAAAAAGCTCAGAAGAACTCATCTCACCTAGGGTTCAGCATCCCCAACCCTCTATGACATGTCTGTTGTCCAAGTTAGATTGTAAGCTCTTCCAACCGGGGTCCTTCTATAAATGTCAGCCCACCTCTTTGAGAGTGCTTTTGACTCCCAACTCCTTTCACCTTGGATTCTGCATCTCCAACCCTCTATGCCAGGGGTGCCCACACTTTTTTGACTTGCGAGCTACTTTTAAAATGACCAAGTCAAAATGATCTACCAACAATAAAATTAAAAACAAAAAACACAAAGCACACTGTACACACAGAAAATGTTAATTATCATTTATATTCAGGGTTTTTTTCAAAGAGGTCAAGGCAGATGACTTTATGCACTGTCACCTCAGTAACAACCATACAAAAATAGACAAATATACCCCCCTCCCTTTTTACTAAACCGCGATAGCAGTTTTTAGCACAGGGAGCTGCGCGGAATGCCCTGCGCTGCTCTCAATGCTCATAGGCTCCCTGCGCTAAAAACCGCCATTGCGGTTTAGTAAATGGAGGCCATAGTGCAAAATATAGACAGCAGATATAAATTCAGACACATTTTGATCACTAAATTGAAAATAAAATCATTTTTCCTACCTTTGTTGTCTGGTGATTTCATGAGTCTCTGGTTGCACTTTCTTCTTCTGACTGTGCATCCAATATTTTTCCCTTCTTTCTGCCTCCTGCATGCTTCGTCTCCTCCAGACCTCATTCCATTCCCCAACCAACATCTCTATCCTTCCATGAGTCCAAATTTTTCTTCCTCTCTCCCTGCCCCCTCCCCTTTCTTTCTTTCTGTCTCCCTGCCCCCCTTTCTTATTTTCCTTTCTCTCTGTCTCCCTGTTCTACCTCCCTGCCTCCGTGTCTTGTTTGTCTGCCCTTTCTTTCTCCCCAAGCTACTGCCAGGGCTGTTGTTTGGAAACAGGCCCCCAAGCCACCGCCGACTTCTGGGCCCCCAAGCTACTGCAGAAGCTGCTGTTGCCGAGTTCTTCATTTTCCGACACTGCAACAGGCCAGCAGCCTTCTCCCTAATGTCAATTCCGACGTTGGAGAGGAAGTTCCGGGCCAGCCAGGTAGCAATTGGCTGGCCCGGAACTTCCTCTCCAACGTCAGAATTGACATTGGGGAGAACGCTTCTGCAGAGAGCTTGGGGCGGCGGTGGGGGACGTCGGGGAGAGGAAGACTGATCGGTAGATCGGGAAGGCAACGCAAGTCTATCACGTGATTGGCTCGCGTTGCCTTTGAGATCTACCAGTCAATCGCGTTCGACATATTGGGCATCCCTGCTCTATGTCATATCTGTATGTCCGGCATGCTATCTACGGGTCACCGTTTAGTCCACATTAGGCATGTCAAAGGAAGAGGATAGTTTTACTTAGGGTTGCCAGATTTTACTATAGTAAAATCTAGACCTCTAGATTCTCTCCCAGGCTCGCCCAGTTCCATCCATCCCTGCCCCAAATCCCATCCTAGCCCCACTGCCTGCTCTTGTCGAGCAGGAGGAAATCCACATGTTTGCGTGCACGCGCAACGTCATCGGGTGGCATCTGCGCACGCATGGATTTCTTCCTGCCTGACGTGATTTAGAGGGCATGACCTGTACTTTTTTACCCTGAGCTCCTGCTGGGCAAACTGAAGTTGCCAGTAATATGGCTAGTCGTTCGCTAGGTGAAGAAATGCTTATTACTCGGGATAATCAAGAAGCACCTCCGATCAGCCACAACATACAACACAAACTCCCTTATATCGGTCAGTTCCCTGCAGAAGAGAGTCCAACATGTACAAAAAGTCACTAGAAATGAAGCAGCAGAAGTGTTCTGGAGGAATCAACTTACATACCGGAACCACGCTGGTTATGGAGAATGTAACGTAGAGGTTAAAACTACAGCCTCGGCACCCTGAGGTGTGCTGCTTCTTGTGACCTTGAGCAAGTCACTTAATCCCCTCCCCATTACCCCAGGACAAGGAAAACTGCTCGAGTACCTGATTTGTAGTCCATTCTAATCTCCTTTTGGAGGATGGGCTAAAAATTTGAATAAGAACAAAATAGCCTTACTGGGTCAGCCCAATGGTCCATCTCGCCCAGTATCCCATCTTCGCGGAGGCCAATCCAAGTCACAAGTACCTGGCAAAAACCCAAAAAGAGTAGCAGCATCCCATGCTACCATCCCATGTCTGTCAACAGCAGATTATGGACTTTACTTCCAGGAATACGTCCAAACCTTTTTCTAATAATTCCTAGCATCCTGTTTGCCTTCTTGGCCACCGCCACACATTGGCTACACTGTCGAGATACACCACAAATAACTTCACCATATTCTTGACTGGTGAGGCGCCAGCCAGTCAGTGCCCAGACTATGAAGACCAGGCAGTCTTAAGTTACATTTAGCAGCCCAAGATGTTACAGAGGACAGAGCGGGCATCTAAATAGCAGGTAGGCAAGAGTAATCTTTAGCTTCAGATCACATATTGAGTTCCATATCAAGAGGCAACGTTGGCATCAACAGTGGTCAAAAAGGCAAAATTATAGAGGAGGCGTTGTCTCCTAACAAGCGGAATTTTGAAGACTGCCACGTTGCTGCTAAGTGTGAGATTGCAAAACAGAAAAGCAAATCTCCAACAAAAGTTTGTTTTTTAATAGGGCTGTGGAATGTCAACTCCCTTGGTAAACGTACCGCTATCAGAAAACATGTTTAAGTATAGGATAATCCGAGATACCAGGGCAGAACCAGAACATTTGCTAACTCCTACCTTTGGAGTACTGGATGACGAATCCCGTTGATCTTGGCCTGTTAATTCTTCAGTGTATGTCAAGAAGGAAGTAGATCGTGTGGACCGTTGTATAATCAGCGTAAAACTATCTGCTGGAAAATTTTATAGAAGCATTTCAGATTCTCTCTTTCAGTTTTTTTTTTAATTTATTCAATGATCCGTGGTTCGATTATACACCCAAAACGGCATGCGGTTCTCAGAGAAGTGAAGTAGAACCAGAAAAAGGTGACCAAAATCACCACTGCCGAGGAATGCTCAGGTCAGAGACAGCCAAGACAGAGGCGGAAGAGACACAGTATGTGCGTTTCCCCTTTTTGAACAGCACAAGATTAAGGACACGTATGGGGCGACGCATTGAAAAACCTGAGGCCTCTTCACACCGCACAAGTGGCCTGTGGAATTTGGTGCAGACACAAAGGCAGTTGGCACTGCTGAGTTTAAAAGGGGGGGGGGGGGGGGTTAGAGGACGGCCCATATGCCATTATCTAGGTCGACACTTATTTCTTGTATGTACAAAGTTCCACGCGGGTTACTTTTTTACATTTACATGAGTGATTTCTATTCCGTTGCTGTTCAATGTATTTATTAATGACCTAGAAAAAGGGACGAAGTGTGAAGTTATAAAATTTGCGGATGACACCAAATTCTGTAGCAGGGTAGGAACAGTAGAGGACTGCGAAGAATTACAAAGGGATCTGAACAAGCTGGAGGAGTGGGCTAATAAATGGCAGATGAGCTTCAGTGCGGAGAAATGCAAGGTCATGCATGTGGGGAAAAAGAACCCGAGGCTCTGCTACAAAATGGGGGGGTTGGTACTGGGGGAGAGCAACCTTGAAAAGCACTTGGGAGTGCTGGTGGACACCACAATGAAGCCATCGGCACAATGCGCAGCGGTCTCAAGGAAGGCGAACAGAATGTTGGGTATCATCAAGAAGGGTATTACAACCAGAACGAAGGAAGTTATCCTGCCGCTGTATTGAGCGATGGTGCGACCGCATCTGGAGTACTGTGTCCAGTACTGGTCGCTATACTTGAAGAAGGATATGGCGATACTGGAGAGGGTCCAGAGAAGAGCTACACGTATGATAAAGGGTATGGAAAACCTTTCATACGCAGACAGGCTAGAGCAACTGGGGCTCTTCTCCCTGGAAAAGCGGAGACATGATAGAGACATATAAGATCATGAAGGGCATTGAGAATGTGGAGGGGGACAGATTCTTCAGCCTACGGGGAACTACAAGAACAAGGGGGCACTCGGAGAAACTAAAAGGAGACAGGTTTAGAGCCAATGCCAGGAAGTACTTCTTCACTCAGAGGGTGGTGGATACCTGGAATGCGCTTCCGGGTATCCACCTACTGTGATAGGACAGAGTACTTTACAGGGTTTCAAAGAGGAATTTGATAAATTCTTGAAAGAAGAAGTTATTGAAGGATATAGATAGGGAACATATAGGATGAAGAAGGGCACAGTTAGAAGGATATAGATAAGATAGGATTAAAAAAAAGGATTGAAGGGATAGAGGGGTACAGATAGAGGACTACTACACAGGTCCTAGACCTGATGGGCCGCCGCGCGAGCGGATTGCTGGGTCTGACCCAGCAGAGGCATCCTTATGTTCTTATTACCTTGTGGTTCAAGACGGATTACATAAGAATTGTCGAGAAATTAAGGTAATACACGTAAATCCGCCTATATGGGTTACAAATATAACCTCCATAAATCATACCATACGAACAATTATACATTCTGTTTCTTAAACCCTAAGCCCATTAAACAGTCTTATTAAGTCTGTCTATCATATGTGATAAAAGGCCTTACAAAAAAAAAAAAAAGGCTTTCAAACTTTTTCGAAAATGCACAAAATGTAGGAATATAATGGACCGATTCAGGAAGAGTTCCATAATTGAGGACCTACAACAGTAAAAACACAGGAACGAATAGTTGCGGAGCGGATGGTGGATGCCTGGAATGCGCTCCCGAGGGAGGTGGTGGAGAGGAAAACGGTGACAGAGTTTAAAAAAAAAAAAAAAAAAGCATGGGATCAACACAGAGGATCTCGAATTAGAAAATAATAGTAAATAGTGAAGATCTACAGGGCAGACTTGCACGCTCTGTGTCCGTCTATGGCCGTTTGGTGGGGGATGGGCTGGGGAGGGCTTCAATGGCTGGGAGGGTGTAGAAGGGCTGGAGTGAGCTTTGACGGAGACTTCAGGAGTTGGAACCGGGCAGAGCTTTGGGTTCTGGCCCACAAATAGCTAAGAAGGGAAGTGTAAAAAGAGTGGGCAGACTAGATGGACCATTTGGGTCTTTATCTACCATCATCTACTATGTTTATGAATCAAAGCGAGGAACAACGAGCGAATTCTTAGGATTGAGAATGCAGAGGACGAGAAGGCACACATGGCTCCAATAGTGGGCTCACCACCTTTGGTAAAGAATGATACAACGCTTGAGAAACATGCTCCATATGCGTGGGATCAGGCAAGGACGTTTCCTTGTGGAAGCAAACCCTGGTCCACCCCTGGAGACCTGGCCTTAGTTTGGTACCATTACACTACCCAAATTTTATACACCCTCTCTTGCCAGTGGACAGAGCTGTTCTTTTGAGCCACCGCCATTGTAATTGAAACATTGCACTAAGGGTCCAGCATGAAGCTTCCTCTCCGATATTTAGGAAGGCCTGTGGGTTTATTAGCCAGAGGTGGCAACATGACCTTGGGCAAGTCACTTATTCTCATTTGCCCCAGGTACAGTAGGTAGCGTGTGAGCCCACCAGGACAGATAGGGAAACATTCTCAAGTACCTTCTATGCGGTTTACAAAACAGAATAAAAAAACTGCACATATGCATAACATTAAAACAATCTTGTAATCAAATAAGTTTCCAATTGTCTCCTAAAATGCCGATATGAGCAAGAGGTCTCTAATAGAGAATTCAAATCTTTATCCCTTGTTGCAGTGTTTCTCAACTCGGTCCTGCAGTACCCCCTGGCCAGTCAGGTTTTCAGGATCTCCACAATGAATATGCATGAAAGAAATTTGCATATAATGGAGGCAGTGCATGCAAACACTGTGGAGATCCTGAAAACCTGACTGGCCAGGGGGTACTGCAGGACCGAGGTGAGAAACACTGCCTTGTTGCAACTCGAAACGACAAGACAATATTTTTTATATTGTCAACCTTTGACAGGAGGCAAAGTAAACACAGTCCAAGGATTGCAACCTGGTATGGTTTTCAGGAAATCTAGTTGCCTGTACTGCCTCCACTATATGCAGACAAATCTCATGCATATTCACTGGGGAAATCTTGAAAAGCTCACCCATGATCTATACAGTAAGACTGCCACTGGGAAGAGGTGTGCAGCTGGGCTGTTTCTTAGTTACAGTGTGAAGGGCAGTGTTCACCCAGCTGCAACCAGCAGGAACATTTTGCCCTGGCTGTTGATATACTGTCTTATCAGTCTCAGCCAGCTGTTCCCCTTTTTTTTTTAAGCTGTCATCTGCAGATTGACAGAGCCACCGATTGTCAATATGTCCAAGGTAGCCAGGCTTCAGAGGCAGTCAAGGTTTCCTCTGCAACTTCCTGTTTTGGGCCAAGCACCAGGCTGGAGGAACAGGCCGAGCCAAAGTGGAAATGCACAGAAAGACCTGGATTGGTCAGCACTGCGATCTTTTGAATCAGACCTGTGAAGAGTTGCGATAAATGAAAGCTTCGCTAATAGGAGGGTTTGTTAGACACGCTAAAGCCATTCCTGGGTCAATGAGGGCTAGAAGCACCAGACAGGATCAGTAGGACCGCTCCGATCTGATTTTTGGCAGGTTCTAAAAACAGCTATCGATGCATTACAAATTTTGTATGCAAATGATTCGCGCGGAGGTTTGTAATAATCCCCGTCTCTCCTGTCTAACTGATTGCTGTGAGAGCGACTCACACATGCGCAGAACTGGCAGGGGAAGCCCTGATGCAGCCTCCTGGTACTCAACTGTTTGGGGCAGGAAACCTTTTCTTTTTTTCCCTTAATGGGCACAGATGCTGTCTGTTACACACTAGCTGCCCCATAAAGAAAAAGAAAAAAGCCCCTTCCCAACGAACTGGCACTGAGGTCCAACCCTCCCCCCCCCCAGCACCAGCGAGAGCTGGCAGGAATGATGCCCACCCCTTTAGCCATGCTGACCCCTCTTGCACGAGAAGAAGAAAAAACCCCAAAACAACAACAACAAAAAAAAACACCCAGCAGGTGGGATGCCCACTCCCTACTGCTAATTGAGGCCTCTCATCTCATCCCATCCCCTCACCCCCCCCCCCAAAAAAAAAAAGGCAGGAAGGATGTCCACTCCCTCCTGCCACTAGATGCTCCCCGGAATCCCCCCCTGGCCTGGTACCTTTTTTACAAGTTGGGAGCATGAGTGATATGGTCCCACCTGCTCTATGGCCTGCCAGTCCAAATTGGCATGGGAGAGGTGTTAAACCGTGATTGGCTCAGACACCTAAGGCCCCTCCCTTTAATACACCAGGGAGGGGAAGGCCAGCCAATTTGGACTGGCAGTTCATGGAGCACGTGGGACTGCATCCCTCCTGCTCCCAACTTGTGAGAAAGGTACCGGGGGTAGGGATTTTGGGGGAGCATCCAGTGGCAGGAGGGAGTGGCTTCCCTCCTGCTTTTTTTGTGGAAGGGTAGGGGATGGTTTGGGGGTGGGCCGTGATGGCAGGAGAAGTTGGCATCCCTCCTGCCATTTTTTTCTGCTGCATGGGGGGCAGGGGGGGGAGGAGTCCTCCCTGAAGTAGTGGTTTCCCCCGTCTGTCTCAACAGTAGACCATGGATTTTTCCTCCAGGAACTTGTCCAAACCTTTTTTTAAAACCAACCACATCCTCTGGCAACGCATTCCAAAGCTTAACTATTCTCCAGATTAAAAACTATTTCCTCCTATTGGTTTTAAAAGTATTACTCTAACTTCATCAATTGTCTGCATCAATATTTACACAGAAAATCAATGATTATAGCCGTGCAGGCCCTACTGGGCTTTCTAAACTGAAAATGGCTCCAAGAAACCCAGTTTCTACCGCCCAGCTTCTTAGCAGTTGTCGGGTGCTAATACCATTAGGGACCTTTTTACTAAGGCAGGTGAAGGACTGGAAAAACCTGGCGACGGGCTGTGGACAGTCTCAAGTCCAGTCGTCGCTCTACTTGAGTTCCAGCTGGTTCAGAGTGCAGCAACCCAGCTGGTGCCTAATCCATGCATGCACAATCCAATTACCCCACAGGCTGAAAGGGAAGCCTGTGTACTTGTCAAATAGGGTTTGTGAGACCGTGGACTTTAACCCTTCTGTTAGATCAAAATCTCACCTGTTAGACGGGCTGGAGCTTAAAGTTGGATTAAGAATGCCCTTATAAGGGGGAGGGATCTTAGTCTTGAATTTCTTGAAATCTGTATTAATCATTTTTAAATCTATTGTAGAAAGTGGGGGAGGGGTCCTTAGCAATGCAAGAGCAGGTTGGCGTTGAGGGCTAACGTCTCGCCTTGCCAAGGGCCTCTCTGGGCTTACTGGCAGCTGTGCCGAGGGCTCTTGGTTTGACCCAGCTCTTAGGTACTGCTGAAACAGCATTCGCAGCCAGATGGGAGACGGGACACGTAACAATCAGGGACAGTTGCTTCACAGTAACCCACAGGTCGTTGGATCCTCAGCTTCCTACTTGGCTGAAAAGATTTTGTCATTGGATGTCCCAGTTTTTCACACTAAGAATAATAAATATTTATGGCCTCATGAAAAATCTATTTCTAGGTAGATTCAGTGCATTGAGTGAAGTCCTTTAAAAAGGCCATAAATAAAGCCTACCGTATTGTGGCCGTTATGCTTCTAGTGTGCAAACTCGGAACAAGTCACAGGTAACGTTAGCAGACTTTGCTCACTTATAATTTCAGGCATTTTCCAGCTCATGTAATTGGGTGAAAAAACCTACAACTATTACTTTTAATAGTTTACTCGAGGCCCCCACCTACCTCGACTTCAGAAAATCACTCAAAACCTACCTTTTCAGCAAACAAGACCCTTAACCGACCCTTCAGATAATCTCAGGGCCCCCTACCCGACTCTTCTCCTTCACGATAGCTCCTATCTCCCCCTGCTTCTCCTACCCACTTCCTTCCTCATCCACCAAGTCTGACCAAATCCGTTGTAAATCCGATAAATTTGTTGTAATTCTGCCCTCTTCATCTACGAAGTTGGCTAAACTTGTTGTAAATTTCCCTTTTCATCTGCCAAGTTTTGGCTACAGTTGTTGTAAATCCGATAAATTTGTTGTAAATCTACAAGTCTATGCGGATCCTAATCTAATTTAATGTAAACTGCCTAGAACTCGCTGGGTATGGCGGTATATAAGAATAAAATTATTATTATTATTATTATTATTAAAAAAGTCATTCTGAAATTAACTGGATTTTACTTACGAGCAACAAAGTCTTACAAGACATCCTATATTGCCACAAATATTGCTCAAAAATCATTTGGCCACATTCAAGCCATTCATTTAGCATGAAGAACCATTAACTTGGAACGTTTGCCAGTCTCAGAAGGGGACCAGTTTGATTTTTCCTGAAAACTCCAGGGCAGCACATCCTGTCCTCTGACCTACCCCACTAACCTGGCACTGAGCCTGGGAATGAAATCCTTGGAAACCCATCTTGATGGCAGAACCATCCCCTGCAGGGTTTTTTTTTGGGGGGGAGGGGGAGAGTTGGGGGGGGGGGGCAGACAGGTGTTCAGGAGCATGAGGTTCAGAATACCAAATAACCAAAAGAAGTTGCCCTGCTTAGCAGTTGACAGATTGAAAGTTGTTTTTTTTTATAGACATGCAAGAATCCTACAATATGATGGGAGAATTAGATATCACAGATTGAAGTAAATTATTTTATTTTTTTCAAGAAAGCCTGGGATAGTCACATGGGATCTCTTATAGGGAGAGATAATTGTTACTTCAGATGGGCAGACTGGTTGGGCCATTTGGCCTTTATCTGCCATCATGTTTCTATTTAAAATATTTTTAACCCACTTTAGATCAAAGCGGCTCACAATTTACATAAACAGTTTTAACAAACAGAATATAAAACAGACAAGGGGGGGGGTCAAAGGTTAAAGACACTTTTCCATATCCATCATATGGAGGGGCATATAAGTTGAACTAATAGCATTGCCCTAGATGAAAAACACCCATGCAAAGAGGTAGGTTTTAAACAGTTTTCTAAATTGCAGCAAATTTTGCAAAATCTCAAGCTACTGTCATAGCACTTCATAGGCCCAGCCGTAGAAAACCAGAATTTTTTTTGTTCTTACATATTGAAAATTGTTCATTCTCCTTGTATCAAGTAACAAAATGATTTTCAGACTTCAGTGCTCTCGTCTATCGGGCGCTGCAAAACCAGGCCACAACAGATAATGTAGAGGTAATGTAGTCAGCTCTGAAATCTACCCCACACGAAGCAACCAACCTCTATATAAAAACAGTAAGTAAACGGCGGAGAAACAATAAACCTCTCTGCGGAGATCTCGGACCTCATGAAAAAGAAGGAAAAAAGCATTTATCTCCTGCAAACAATCTGGAAAACGAGAGACTAAAGAAGACTATCTGGCCAAGTCTAAAGCTGTCAAAACAGCAGTCAGAGAGGCCAAACTCCGGATGGAAGAGAATCTAGCAAAGAACATTAAAAAGGGGGATAAATCCTTCTTCGGGTATATTAGTGACAGAAAAAGGAACACAGATGGGATAGTGCGCCTTAGGAAACCAGACGGGAATTATGTAGAATCGGACTCCGATAAAGCCGAACTACTAAATAAATACTTCTGCTCAGTCTTTACGTGCGAGGCGCTGGGATCCGGTCCACTGCTGCAGATAAGGGAGAGCTCGGAAGACCCGTTTCGAGATTTTGCGTTTACGTCCATCAGCATCTACTATGAACTTTCAAAGCTCAAAGTGAACACAGCCATGGGACCAGACAAACTACATCCCAGGGTGCTTAGGGAGTTGAGTGATGTCCTGGCGGAACCGTTATCCACGCTCTTCAATCTTTCCCTAAGTACAGGAAGAGTCCCGTTGGATTGGAAAACAGCTAACATCATTCCACTCCACAAAATGGGATGCAGGACAGAGGCTGCAAATTACAGACCAGTGAGTCTCGCATCGATAGTGAGTAAAATTATGGAAACACTAATCAAACACAAATTAGATACGATCCTGAACGATGAGAATCTACGAGATCCCCATCAACATGGGTTTACAAAGGGAAGGTCCTGCCAATCCAATCTGATCAGCTTCTTTGACTGAGTAACGAAAAAGCTGGATATGGGGGAGTCCCTGGACGTCATGTACTTGGACTTCAGTAAGGCTTTTGATAGTGTCCCTCACCGCAGGTTATTGAGCAAGATGAGTTCGATGGGATTAGGAGAAACGTTAACTGCATGGGTAAAAGACTGGTTCTAAGGTAGACTTCAGAGGGTGGTGGTGAACAGTATTCTCTCCGAAATGTCGGAAGTGATCAGTGGAGTGCCGCAGGGCTCGGTCTTGGGTCCGATCCTATTTAATATCTTCGTAAGGGACCTGGCTCAGGGGCTTTGAGGGAAAATTACATTATTCGCCGATGACGCCAAACTATGCAACATAGTAGACAAAAGCACAGTGACCGAGTGTATGACGCAGGACCTACTCTTACTGGAACATTGGTCTTCACCTTGGCAACTAAGTTTTAATGCCAAAAAGTGTAAGGTCATGCACCTTGGCAGCAGAAATCCATGCAGAACTTACACCCTAAATGGTGAGACCTTAGCAAGAACTGCAGCAGAACGGGACTTGGAGTGATCATTAGTGAAGACATGAAGACTGCCAATCAAGTGGCCACCAGGACGATCTCAGGACTCAAGGATCTCCCGTATGAGGAACGGCTGGGTAAGTTGCAGCTATACTCACTCAAGGAACGTAGAGAGAGAGGGGAGACATGATCGAGACGTTCAAATATGTCACGGGCCGTATTGAGGTAGAAGAAGATATCTTTTTTCTTAAAGGACCTACGGTGACAAGAGGACATCCGTTGAAACTCAGGGGTGGGAGATATCATAGTGACACCAGGAAGTATTTCTTCACCGAAAGGGTAGTTGATCACTGGAATAGTCTTCCACTGCAGGTAATTGAGGCCAGCAGCATGCTGGATTTTAAGAGAAAATGGGATAAGCATGTGGGATCACTTCAAGGAAGAAATTAGGGGGGGGTCATTAGAGTGGGCAGACTTGTTGGGCCGTGGCCCTTTTCTGCCATCATCTTCTATGTTTCTATGATGGTCTATATATTAAGAAGCATTTTGCCAGATAATCCGGCAAAGTGTCAACACCCTGTTGGACCACTTTCAAGATTTTACATTGAACACAAAATGATTAACAGGTGTTGCTGAGACCAGGTAAAAGGAGCATAACCAATAGATGCCATGATAGGGTGGGTCAAGTTCTTTCATGGTGGCACTACGCTATTAGGAGAGAACCGAGTCACAGAACAAATATTTTTAAAAACCCTTATATTTCACCACGCTGATTGCAATAAAATAGAAGGAAATAATCCTCCCCCTTTGTGGTATTGCGGTCTATAAAAATAAAGCGATTATTAAGAAACTCGACCACCACCACACCATCCCTCTCAGAACAACCCCCACGGGACAGTCGGGGAACTTCTAAGTACTTTTTTTTTCATTTATTTTAATTTTTATGGCATATTTATGGTATCTATACTGTAAACCGCTTTGAACCTCACGGTATAGCGGTATACAAGAAATAAAATTATTATTATTATTGTGCTTTTTAATATTAAACCTTTTCCATAGCCACGACAAATGCCATTTCCCAGCATTTTCACTTTCAGTAGAACTGGCTTCGTATCCTGGGAATAAAACTTCGTTGGGCCGCGAGAAAGCCACCCCCATCCTGCCCAATGCCTGAACACCCCCAAGTCTCATAGACAAGACGTCCCTACTAGTCACGGCCTTGAACACATGAGCAACATACAGGATGAGACTCCCCCAGTCTCCAGAGAAGGAAGTCAATACCTAGCTATTCAAAAGGCAAATGCCGCCATTAGCTAGGATCATGTGCATTTGAAACTAATGACGTCAACCCAACCACGGTGACGTGAGAGCATGTGAAAGCTCAGAGGTGCAGGTCGGATGGAGGCCTTCCACAATCTCAAATAGAATCCTCGCTGGCAGAAGGAGATCAACAGAGCTGGACGGAATAGCACAGTTTACTATTCGGTGGAATAGAGATACAGAAAAGTTATCCTTTGGCTAACTACAGAGACTGATAGGAATAATAGGCATTCAGCTTTTCACATAGATAAAAGAAACATGAAATCAGATCAGGTGTATTTCAGTAGGATTTAGCACATTATTCGGATTCTCTTTAATAGGGATTTAAATTTGAATAATATATTCAGGGCCAACCAAATACGGATTTTCGTTACAGCCCTAGAAACAAGACTGTCAGGAGAGACCCCCTAGCACCCAGGATCACAGGAAAGACAAAGACATCACCCCCCCCTCCTCCCCCTTACTGGGATGGAAAAATCTTTTGTTAGCAGTTCTGCTCTCACATTTCCAGGAAACTGGGAAAAATCACTCATCTCCAGCCAGTTAAAGATGAGAATATAAGAGTTGGCCCTACAGGTCCATCAAGTCCAGTATTCTAAGTCCCAGGTACCTGGCAAGATCCCAAAGAGTACAACCGATTCCCCCCAAGTCCATCTTAATAGTGGCTTATATAGACTTTTCTTGTGGTGCAGTGGTTAGAGCTGTGGGTTCAAATCCCATGCTGTTCCTTGTGACCCTGGGAAAGTCACTTAATCCCCCCATTGCCCCAAGTACGTTAGAGATGCTAAATATAAAACCACTTAGGCTATAAAATAAACATGAAAATTCTCCAAACCATTTTTAAACCCTGCTAGATTAAGGCTCTAAGCATTTTAGCATGCTTTCACCGTTTTCTCCAGCAAGGAATTGCAGAGTTTAATTCCAAGGCAGGTTTGTTTTCAATCTACCACTTAATAGTCTCATGGCACTTTTTGGAAAGCATCGACCCTTTCCACTCCACTCTGTCCCATCTCCCCTGAGCTGACAGGTGGGAGGGGGATCCTGTATGAAAAGGCAATTGGGGACTGGCAGAGACAAGGCCAAGCTGCTTTTTGCTCTTTGGGATGGAGAAAGCAACAAACCGGAAGCTCAAACTGCTCCCCAGGACTAGAGACACAGGGCCCTGCCCTTGGCTCAATGAATTAGAACGAAAGCTTCCTCATCTCTCTTACCGGGAGGGGGAGGGGCTCGGGAGATCCCCCACCCCCGGGAGCTGCTTCTACTCCCCACTGGGGCTGTCTCGGGAACGGTCTCTTCCCTGGCTGTCTCTCTCGGGAAGAGTCTCACTTCTCTAAAGGCTCCGTCTCGGGGAGAGACGGAAGCAAATCTCCTTTGGGCAGGCTGTCTCGGGGAGGGTTCCCTTTTGGGCAGTCTCTCAAAGGTGCGCTTATTGTTTCTCCTGCCTACAGTCTCTCTCTCACTTACTCTGTCGTCTTCTTCTCGAAGTCTCTCGGGGAGCCGATCCCCCTCCCCTTTAGACAGTCTCTCTCTCCCCCTGGGCCACACAACTTGCACTCTCGGTGTCCTTTACAGCCCAGACAAAAATTGCTACAAGTGACAGCAGCAGGACTTAAAGCCCCTCCTTTGATGAGCGTGTGGACTGACCTATCGGCAGACAGGCTGAGGAGGACAGCCAATCAGAGAGCGGAAAGGCTGGACTTCCTCGGGATCCCAATTAACCCTTTGGCTCCCGGCTCTGGGACCTGCGTGGGCTAAGAGTAGCTGATGATTCACGGAGCTTTTGCGCAGGATTCGTAAAGCTCTTCAGTTCCAGCCTTGGGGAGGGAAGGGGGAAGGGGGCTGGGAGCGGGAGAGGGGGAGGGAAGGGGGCAGGGAGCGGGGGAGGGAAGGGGGCAGGATTCAACCGCTAAACCACGAAAGAGGTCTCGCTTTATTTAGCTTCATTAATTTAGCCTCAGGAGGGAGGAATTAATGATGCATTTGGGGGAAGTTACCCTCCTTATCTTAGCAGGGGGTGTTAGGTGGTAGGGTTTGGGGAAAAGTGACAGAGAAGCAGTGTGTCGGTTAACAAGAGACAACTTGATCTATGTGAGCAGAGCTTTAAGAGATCTGGGGAAACAATTCATTTCGAACGTCGGCGATACTTGTGGAACGCTGAGGTTCTCAGAGTTCGAAAAGGACCTTTAAACCCATCCCCGGTCCTAGAAACCGGAAAGCAAGTTGGTACCCCTGGGTTAAAAGGGTTTCTTGATGCAGACACCCACAAGAAGTGTTCTGAAAATCCAGCTGCCTGTGGGGTCAGGGAAGTCGGGTCCTGGAGTCTTTCTTTCAGAAACTGTACATCATAGCTGGTTGGCCGGATATTTAATGTTCAATAATTTTTCTTGAGTTTTAAAAATAAAATATACATAACAAAAATCTTACAACTCACTTAATACATTCTAGATATATGAAATCAACAATCGATTATCATCACAATACAAACACACCCATCCGGTATCGATTGACTTGTATTCCAATTAAGTTTACTGTACTTTCCAATTCCCTTGCCTTTTGGTTTAGAGTCACACAAATGTTCCCTTTTCACTTTCTCTTTACACTGTTAAATGACTGTGTCACCCCCTCCCCACCCCACCCCCAGAGAAATCTCTCCAGGGCGGGGCCACTGCAGCCTCCCCTCCTGATGTAGGAATAAGGAATCCTTTGGCTTGAGGCTCACCAGCTTCAAGGGTGGACATTTATTTCTTGATGGCTTTGCTCTACCCACAATCCAACTGCAACTGGTGGTTTACTACATCAGAAAACCAAACAGAAATCTCATCTAAGTGAAAGTCTTCTATTCTTCATGGACTATGTTCATTCAGATTCAACGAGGATCACAGTAAGATGACACCCTACATTGAATGGGAATTACAAATTAGGTTCTAAAAATAATTGGAACAAAATGATCTTGAATAACAAGTTACAAAAGCCCCCAAATAAATCCCCCAACATCTTAAAGTGGCTTGCGAAAACCAATATAGGAGTCCAGACGTCTTGTATGAAAAGGAAGATGATTCCAAAATTCAGCCTGGTAGGAAAATCTTAAATTCTAAATGATTTTTCCTAATCACACTAGTAGCAGCTGGAAAATGAAGTTTGAAACTTCAGGTGCTCCTTGTAGGAACACATGAGAAAGACGTCAGCCACTCGGAAGGATCCAAAATTTTCTTGGGAGCCAGTGCGATCTCCGCAACAATGAAGTCGTCCTCTGGTAGCACCTAGCTGGAAAAAAATCAGTTTGGCAGAAGTGTTTTGAAACAGCCCCACAGAAGACAGAGTTGCAGTAATCTAAATATGGCAACAGTGTAGCTTGAGAAAGTGCCCTGGAATGAGACTGTGTTAACCTAAGAAATCTCAGTTGCCTAAGGTGAAAAGTAGAACTTCTTAGATGAAAGCCTTTAAATAGGAATTAAATTCTAATTTAGAATCTAGGACAACGCCCAAAATTTGTGAAGACCCCCCCCCCCCGTCACCAGTTTTTCATCTCTTACTTGCAAATTCTCATAATTACCAAAACGAACTAGTTGTATTGTGGCCTAGTTCAGTTTTTTAAAAAACTCTGTACTCCAACAGGTACAACCAAGTAAAACCCAAAGTAGGTATTGCAATAACCCCCATAGGTCTTCCAAAGATAGTTCTCCCCCCATTGCTAAAAGGCTGCTTATTCCAAAGCTTATATTTATTAAAAATGTAATATATCATTTAAACTTAGGCAGATCAAAGCACTCTGATGTGTAGATATGACGCGGTCTTCGAAGGAAAGGGAGCTAATCTCCACATCGAGGGAGCACAAGGATCGTTGGGACGTAAATTGAAAGAAGGGAGGCTAGGTAAGGTGACTTGCCCTTGTGAAGAGCCTTATGGACCATTGTAAATGACGGCAGATAAAGAGCCCTCGAAAAGCTACCTATATAGGGACGCTCTTAATTAATTTGCCTTGGAGTCAAACGAATGCCCTTGTCTTTTATCCCTTCTCTGTTCTCTTTCCTATTTCAAGTTGTAGTTCCTCCCTCCCAGTTCCCTCTCGTCGAAAGTACGTCTGTGATTCCCCAAAATTGTTTGTCTCCCCATTTTAATTTTTTTTTATTGTTCATCGCTTTGTAATCTATGAAAAAAGTGATTGTATCAAATCTCAGTTAAACTTGAGAGGAGTGGGTAGGGGGACAGAGAGGAGGAAGGGGCGCCGCACCTTAGGAAGACCACGCCCGGTGCAGACCGCACCTCCCTTACTATGCCACCGACTCCAAGATTCTATCCATTCAAATCAGCGCTGTAGGTTCCATAATGCATGAAGATGAAGTTGGCAGAAATCCAGAACTGGCCTAAAAGTCTCCCTTATGGAATGGGTTACCTCATCACCCTACCTGGGGAGTAGCGCTGAAAAATAACTCCCAAATGTTCACATCAAATGCACGCTCTTGGCGCAGTAAGAGGGGGGCAAGGACCGCCCCTTCTGCCATCTTTGCAGGGGACGCTGGCGTGAGCAGGCATGATGTCAGAAGGGAGCCAAGGCCGGCATGAGCTACTAATGCCAGAGATGCTACTAATGCCAGAGAACATTTTGAGAGGTACCTAGGGGGCGGGGAGGTGCTCAAGTGGCGGGAAAGAGTGGGGGGATACACGGCGCAGTGATGCCAAGCATCGCCGCCTTGGGCGCCAACCTCCCTCACTATGCCACTGCTGATGAGCATTGGCAAATTATTTTTTGGTAAGGAAAAGGAACACGGTGTGCATGTAGGGCTCCTTTTACAAAGGTGCGCTAGCGTTTTTAGTGCACGCACAAGATTAGCGCATGCTATAGTGCGCGCTAGGCGAAAAAGGAGGCGGTAGCGGCTAGGGTGTGCGCACTAAAATCACCTTTGTAAAAGGAGCCCATAGTAATTTAGCAAATGATGGCAGAAAAAGACCCGAGTGGTCCATAGCTTAATTATTTAGTTGAAATGGTTCTTTTCCGTGCAGGATTAGTTAATTCTCCCATTTGTATTAAATATGAGAAAGGTCCGAAATACGTTACCTCATGCATTGTGGGAATGTCCCCTTAGTAAGTCATTCTGGTCTGCCATCCTATTATATCTAGGTTCATTGTGGGATAGTCCATTAGTGGCATCCCCAAGGGGGGGGTTATTTGGCAAAGCTGCTGCTTGTGGGGTCTATGGACAAGGCAGATGCATTTGATTTCAAAAGACATGCATGATTGGTCACAAATGCATTTTGCAGTATCGGTTACAGAAAGATCCTCCTAGTTTTTGGCATTGGAGGAACCAACTCCATCGTTTAATTTTATTTGAAGTTAGGGATGTTTGTAAGTTTCCAAGACGTACATGTTTCTTTTTGAAAATTTGGGATCCATATATTCAAAATCTTTCCTCTAGAGCACGAAGTATGATTATTAATATTTTACAATGAAGCTTTGGAAACATTTATAACTTTGCAATACCTGGTAATATGTGTCATCTTCCATTCGGGAGAGGGGGGGGGGGGTGCAAGGGTAAGATGAAATAGATCATATAGAAATGTATATTGAAGGAATGATAAATTTTATTTAATTTGATTAATTACTTCAACACAATGTGAATAGGAGGGGGGAAGGGGAGGCGGGAAGAGAGGTGGGGGGTAGTAGGGGAGTTGATATGGGTCTTATGGAAATATATTTTGGAGGAATGATGTATGAAAATATCATAATTGTGAATCTATTTGAAATGAAATCTATTTGTGTTATATTACATTTAATTATTTCCTTCAATAAAATGTTATAAATTAAAGACGCATTGAAAGGTCTCTTTGGTAGTGGCTGACCAAAGCTAGGATTTTGGGTTGGTTTTGGGCCAAAATCTGATGCTTGCCGTTGGTTGAAACCAATATCAGCCCGGTCAGGCCTAACCCAGCTCCCCCGAACAGCACCTCCTTTGACTAGAGAGAGCCCCCCTACTGGACTTCCTGGGCCTACCTTAAATCAATGTGGTCTAGAGGCCTAGCCAGGAGCTTCTAGGCTTGTTCTTCGCTGACTAAAGTTTAGTATCTTGTCTCCCTGTGACTGGTCCTTCTGCCTTAGGGCTGATGGAAGTCACTACAGAAAGATTTATAACATGCCCTGTTCTCCAGAGTGTGGTGTAGTGATTAGAGCTTCAGCTTCAGTACCCTGAGGTTGCGGGTTCAAACCCCATGCTGCTCCTTATGACCCTGGGAAAGTCATTTAATCCTCCACTGCCCTAGGTACATGAAATAGATTGTGAGCTCATCAGGACAACAGGGAAAATGCTTGAAGTACCTGCATGTAAACTGCTCTGAGTATAATTGTAAAACTTCAAAAAGCTGGTATACAAGTCCCAATCCCTCTCCATGATGTCATAATGCGTCATTCCACCAATAAGACCAACCTCATCAGTGATGTCACAATGACTTCATTGTTCTATACTTGGCTCACTTCTGATACTGTATAGGAGGAGAGTGCGGTGCAGTGGTTAGAGCTACAGCCTCAGCCCCCTGAGATTGTGGGTTCAAACCCTGTGCTGAGCCCAGTGATCCTGGGCAACTCACTTAATCCTCCACTGTCCCAGTGTACATTAGGTAGATTGTGAGCCCACTAGGACAGACAGGGAAAATGCTTGAAGTACCTGTATATAATCTGCTTTGAATGTGGTTGTGGAACTATAAAAAAAAGGTGGTATAGAAGTCCCTTTTGGGGGAATTTTGTAAAGATTTCAGCATTGCCTGACATGACCAGCAGAGGTCAGCAACCACCCACTTTCAGATTGTCTTTTCCTGGGCCATAATCTTTCTTCATCCCAGCAGTGGAAAGCTTTGGGGGTGATGTTCAGACAGAGGTGGGAATTCTGCAAAAGGAGCTAAAAAAACAAAAAAAATAATCAGCGCTAAGCATGATTCTGTAAAGGCCGGGCACCCTTTATGCAATCATTCTTACAATAATTTACCTGCTTAAATTTTGGCAGCAGACTTACACCTAATGAAACCTGTTGTAAATGCTGGTGGCCCTAATTAGGCATACTGAGGCAGTATTTTGTCAGAACATGGCGTTTTGAATGTGTCTGACGTGCAAATGCCCCTCCCACAGCCACAGCCACACTCCTCTTGAGTTATTCTGCTTTATAATAGTGACCAATTATTCCGTTTAATTGGTTCACAAGCCAATTTGCGTTCTTTTGAGGCTGAAGTTGTTCTGGACCCACAAACGAGGCCAAAGCAGAAAGCAGCAGACACATGACCTCCAGGGAGCATGCGATAAAATAAAACACGCGTTCTCCAGTCACCTGTTCCTTCGCCAGGTCATACTCAAATAGGACTGGCAGTAGATAATGCAAACGGATGGTACATTTGCCTGAAACATCCACAAAAATGGCCTCAAGCCTGGAAACAGGACCAGTTGACAAAATCTCAACGTATACCAGCCCCAGAGAAGCACAAAAAGGGGGCTCAGTGACCCCCCCGAGAAAACAGCAAGAAAGGCTTGGCAGTTGCAAGCTCCTCTTGGGTTTCTGAGGCATGCCAGTGCGTGTGTTTGTGGTACCAGCGTCACGCTGCTGCGGACGATTTCTGAGCGAGGACTGGGGATCTTTGCCAGCGGAGGTTTTGTTACTTCCTCCCTTCCCCGTGCCTTTTTGGCTACACCACTGATGGAAATGATCCCCAGTCCCCGCCTCAGAAATCGTCCGCAGCAGCGTGACGCTGGTACCACAAACATACGCACTGGCATGCTCAGAAACCCAAGAGGAGCTTGAAACTGCCCAGCCTCTCTTGCTGTTTTCTCGGGGGGGTCACTGAGATTTTGTTAACTGGTTCTGTTTCATGTACTCAATGACCCTGCGGTGAGGCTGAGTGTGAGTGTGCAAATGTGTGGGTGTGTTGTAAGTGTGTGAAGTTTCCACTGTCAGCGCGTGTGCTCCGTCTGCTTTGTGATAAGGCAGAGTGTGTGTGTACGTGTGTGAGGGGTGTTGGACGCTTCCATTGGGTGAGGGGAAGGGAGTTTGCATTGCGGCTTGTGCTGTACCTGTCCTGTGATGGCTTGGGACAGTGTGTGCGCTGTGCTAGACCTTTTATTCTCCTTTTCTCAGAAGTGCGTTTCTTCCTAACGCTTCCAACTTGTAATATACTCTTTCTGTTTCTCATTACATAAGAACAGCCTTACTGGGTCCATCAAGCCAATCCAGGTAACTAGTACCTGGCCAAAACCCAAAGAGTAGCAACATTCCAAACAGAATCCCAAGGAATAGCAAGATTCCGGAATCCCAAAGAGTAACAAGATTCTAGAACCCTAAAGAGTGCCAAATTCCATGCGGAATCCTCAAAGAGTAGCAACATTCCTTGCTACCGATCCATGCCAAGCAGTGGCTTCCCCCGTGTCTTTCTCAATAACAGACTATGGACTTTTCCTCCAGGAACTTGTCCAAACCTTTCTATTCACTCTTACCACATTCTCTGGCAACACGTTCCAGAGCTTAACTATTCTCTGAGTGAAAAAAAGTCCTCCTATTGGTTTTAAAAGTATTTCCCTGTAACTTCATCGAGTGTCCCCTAAGTCTTTGTAATTTTTGACCCCTGCCCTGCCCTCTTCACTCCCTTCCTGAACAGCATATATTGATCCACCCTGTGTCCTGTGTGTCTGTCATAATTAGATTGTAAGCTCTTTCAAGCAGGGACCGTCTCTTGTGTGCATCTGGTAGCGCTATAGAAATCTTAAATAGCAGACTTAAGCTCACCTTGTCTGTCTGACAGTAAAGACTACATTTAGGATTTTGGAATTGTGTGAGGATAATTTTTACACTGACTGTCAGAGCCTGAATCAGGGGTGATGAGGTTTGAAGAGAAGGATCAATTAAACGCTGCCTCCAGAGCTCTGATAAACAATCCCAGTAGGGGGCACTCTAATGCCAAGATTGTGTCTTCTGATGTTTCAAATTTGTTTTATTGTCTCGAGGCCCCAGGGGGAGGGTTGCAGCTATCTCCCAGAAGCCTCCTCATTTAAAAAGCCCTGGAGGAGCACATGCCGGCCAGTTCCCTTGTGGGTGTCCAGGCATTAGGGCTGAGGGGAAAGTTGGGGGGGACTTGTCTCTCTGAGGATGCACATTCTCCTTCCTTCTGGATTCCAGCTATTTGCACATCAGCCCTGAGCAAGGTAAGCTGCAGGAGGATAGCTGTGTTTTCTCTGGAGAGTGAGGGGCAGGGTAGGTGTCAGCAGTGGGTACGAGAGTCCTTCCAGTGCTAAAGAAGAAACGCCTTCACTGTGCCCGGGGAGGGGGGATTTGTGCCCTAATCATTTTACGGGAGGATGCCGCTGTCTCTGTTTGTGAATAAAGGTTGTGCCAGGAGAGACTTTGCAGTTCTGCCTTGACCCCTGGACTTTCGGCAAACAGATCACAGAGACACAAAAGAGACCCTGTTGACGAGTCCTCTTGTCCCTGGGAAAAACCCCTTTTCTGAGAGTGCCAGCGCTGCCTGCCAAACTCTCTCTCTGTAACTCCTGATATCAGAACTTTCCTTCAGAAGGAAGTTTAGGCATCGGCAGAACAGTGATTAGAGCTACAGCCTCAGCACCCTGAGGTTGTGGGTTCAAATCCTGCACTGCACCCTGTGACCATGGGCAAGCCACTTACCCCCCCTTCCTTTTACAAACTGTAGCCTGGCTTTTAGCGCTGGCCATGGCGGTAACAACTCCGACACTCGTAGGAATTCTATGAGCGGCTGGCACTAAAAACTGCAGTACGGTTTTGTAAAAAGGGGTGGGGTTAATCCTCCACGGCCCCAGGTACATTAGATAGATTGTGAGCCCACCAGGACAGAGAGGGAAAATGCCTGAGGTGCCTGGATGGAAAAGTCCCAATCCCTTTCCATTGAATCCCTCTGGGCACTGTGCAGGGCTGCTCCCTCGGAAAGCCTGGGTTCAAATTCCACCACTCCATTGCAATCTAGGGACAGAGTAGCTGTATTGGGTGTACGGTTCCTTCAGCAGAGTGCCTGGGAAGGTGAATAATTTACTTTTCAATCCTATCACCCCCCCCCCCCACCCAGCTATTAACCTATTCATAGAAAAACGCCCAAACTTCACAATGAAGGGGCACTCAGAGAATTTGAAAGGGGAGAAGTTTAGAACAAACGCTAGGAAGTTCTTTTTCACACAGAGGGTGGTGGATACATGGAACGCGCTACCGGAGGATGTGATAAACAGGAGCACGCTACAGGGCTTCAAAGAAGGTTTGGATAGGTATCTGGAGGACAAAGGGATTGAGGGGTACAGATAGGAGTAGAGGTAGGTTATAGGGATGAGATTAGAGGTAAGTTACAAAAATAATCAGGGGCCACTGTTCAGGCACTAGGCCTGATGGGCTGCCGCGGGAGCGGACCGCTGAGCAAGATGGACCTCTGGTCTGACTCAGCGGGGACAACTTCTTATGTTCTTATGTAACATCTTTTCCGTGTACCCACCTGTTTCTTCTCTTTTACTGGGAAGTTCCTGGACTTCTGCTGGCTGGATCTGGGCCACTTGTTCAGCCTAGTTTGAGGGAGTGTGGGGGGGGGGGGGGGGAACGCTCTCATTCAGAAGGCTGTAGGGATCGAATCCATCAAATACTATTTCCTTTTGCCAAGAAGTGCATTTCCTGAAACATTATGGCCATAAAATATTTAGGGACCAATTAGAAGTGGCTTAATAAGGAGGGGGGGGGCGTCCACCCAGGGCACCATGTTGGTGGGGGCGCTGGCACCCCTCCTCCTCTCTGCCCCTTCTCTTCCCGCTCCCCCTTTCCCTTCCCCCACACCTGTAGTTGTTCACCGCCGTGAGGGACAACTTCAACGTGCTCCTCGCGACTGCGACATCTCTCCCACGTAGGAAGTGACGTTAGAGGAAGAGCTGACAGAGTCGCGAGGAGCACGTTGAAGTTCTAGTTGCTCGTGGTGGTGAACAACTAGAGGAAGGGGGAAGGGAAACACGCGTGTGGCAGGAGGGAGCAGAGGGGGTGCAGTCGAGGGTGGGGGAGAGGCACCCCACCCTGGTTGCCTCTCACCCTCGCCACGCCACTGGTCTCTTGCTCCCTCACCCCTCCTTGTTGGTCTATCATCATGCCACCTGTTCCAAAGCCCCCCTCCCAAATTTCACCTACTGTTGCCCTATCATGCCATATAAGAACATAAGAATAGCCTTAACGGGTCAGACTAATGGCCCATCAAGCCCAGTAGCCCGTTCTCACGGTGGCCATCCAGGTCCCTAGTACCTGACCAAAACCCAAAGAGTAACAAAAGATTCTAGAACCCCAAAGAGGATCAAGATTCCAGGCAGAATCTCAATGATAGAAAGATTCCAGAATCCTAGAGTAGCAACATTCTATGCTTCCAATGCAGGGCAAGCAGTAGCTCCCCCCCCCCTTGTCTTTCTCAATAACAGACTATGGACTTTTTCTCTAGGAACTTGTCCAAATCTTTCTGGTCAATAGTTCAAGTTCAAGTTCAAGTTCACTTTATTTTTGATGAATCGCCTATTTAAAACATTCTAAGCGATGTACAGTTAAAAACAGATTATAAGGGAGCACATAGTCATATTAGTAATACATTAATAACAGCTAAATAAATATTTGTTAAATAATTACATAAAACAGAAAAGATCCCTATATATAATGTTAAAAACAAACATGAAAAGAGGGAAAGGGGGGAAAAAGCAGTGGTGTAGCGAGGGTAGGAGGTGCCCAAGGCTCTGGTGCCCCCTGCACCCTCTTCTCCACCTGCACCCTACTTCTTCCATGCCCTCTGCTCCATCCTTGCCCCCCACACCACACTCGCGCTCTTTATTCCCCCTGTACCTCTTTAAATCTTCGCAAGCACGAGCAACTTTTCCGACCTGCTGCACGTGCCGGTGTTGGCTTTCCCTCTGATGTCACTTCCGGCCCTGCGACCAGGAAGTGATTTCAGAGAGGAGACAGGTTGGCGTGCGCACCAAGCTGGAAAAGTTGCTTGCACTGACGAAGATTTAAAGAGGTATAGTGGAAAGGAGGATGTGAGCATGGGGGGGGGACAGAGAAGTGCTGTACTCCCACCAAGACAGCGGCTGGGTGGTCCCCCCCCACTTACTATGTTGAAAGTGCTAGTGCTTGATTAAAATGATCCTAACGCCGTGAAATACGTGAAGAATCGAAATTTATTCCAGGCAAAGGGGGCAGCTAGATGAAAGGAACAAAGTCTGGAATTGGCAGTAGAGGAGAGGGGTACAGCTAAGGGTGGCTTATCTGAGGAACGGAGTTCTCTGGTGTATAAAGAGAGAGGAGAGAGATTAAGGGGCATTTGCTTGCCCTGGATCGGTAGCATGGAATGTTGCTACTCTTTGGGGATTCTAGAATCTTGTTACTCTCTGGGTTTCCGGAATCTTGCCACTCTTTGGGGATTCTGCATGGAATGTTGCTACTCTTTGGGGATTCTAGAATCTTGTTACTCTCTGAGATTCTGAAATCTTGCCACTCTTTGGGGATTCTGCATGGAATGTTGCTACTCTTTGGGGATTCTAGAATCTTGTTACTCTCTGGGTTTCCGGAATCTTGCCACTCTTTGGGGATTCTGCATGGAATGTTGCTACTCTTTGGGGATTCTAGAATCTTGTTACTCTCTGAGATTCTGAAATCTTGCCACTCTTTGGGGATTCTGCATGGAATGTTGCTACTCTTTGGGGATTCTAGAATCTTCTTACTCTCTGGGTTTCCGGAATCTTGCCACTCTTTGGGGATTCTGCATGGAATGTTGCTACTCTTTGGGGATTCTAGAATCTTGTTACTCTCTGAGATTCTGAAATCTTGCCACTCTTTGGGGATTCTGCATGGAATGTTGCTACTCTTTGGGGATTCTAGAATCTTCTTACTCTCTGAGATTCCGAAATCTTGCCACTCTTTAGGGATTCTGCATGGAATGTTGCTACTCTTTGGGGATTCTAGAATCTTCTTACTCTCTGGGTTTCTGGAATCTTGCCACTCTTTGGGGATTCTGCATGGAATGTTGCTACTCTTTGGGCCTTGGCCAGGTAGTAGGGACCTGGATTGGCTACCGTAAGAACAGGCTACTGGGCTTGATGGACCATTGGTCTGACCCAGTAAGGCTAGTCTTTTGTTCTTAAGCTCTTCACCAGGGCCTAAATGATGGTAGCTAGAGTGAGCAGGAAGTTGAGCTGTCTACACTGTCCATTGTCAGGATTTTGTCGGCCTCGGGTCCAACCGCCTTTTTGCACTCTGCTCTTCCTCCATCTGATTCCTTTGGAATGGACTCGGGAAGAGCTGCAGAGAGACCCTGGCTCGAGCCATTTTAAAAAGAGATCCAACCAGAACGGCCACAGCACGTTTGAGGAAAATCGGCTTTGCTAGACTCTGCCTACTGCGTTCTTCCCAGATACATCCTCTGCCCTTCAAATCTGCTTCATTATGTGCTCAGTTCCACAATCTGAACTCAGCCTGGATGTATGACCCCCCCTCCCCCCCAACTATTAAACATAAATGATACCAAATGTGGACTAAATCTTAAAATTTTATTGTTACCTAGAGAAAATACATTTTAAAAAAACATTTGTCCCTTTTCTGAGGGCAGGAGGAGGTGCAGGTTGGTGAGGACTGTCTTTCCTCTTCCTCTAGGGGCTGAGAGACCTCCGCCATGCACTAGGGCATCCTTGACCCTTCCGGTTAAAAACATAAGATTTACACCAAGGCTCCTCTAGCTTCCAACAGCGGCCAGTCCAGGTCACAAGTACCTGGCAGAATCCCAAAGATAGCAAGACTGCATGCTGTGGAGCCAAGGACTAGGCAGTGGCTTTCCCCAGGTCTCCTGATTATCTAGGACAGTGGTTCCCAACCCTGTCCTGGAGGACCACCAGGCCAATTGGGTTTTCAGGACAGCCCTAATGAATATGCATGAAGCACATTTACATGCCTGTCACTTCCATTATATGCAAATCTCTCTCATGTATATTCATTAGGGCTGGCCTGGTGGTCCTCCAGGACAGGGTTGGGAACCACTGATCTAGGAGATCTCCATGGAGCAGCCACTTCAGGGGGTCTGGTTCCCTGTCAAAAAGGATCCAAGATAAAGAAGACGCTGGTTAGTGGATAAAGTCTTCACAAATGCCAGTCAAATCGCTTTTTCTCGGCCAGCATACAGTGGAGCCAGCAAGAATGTGATAAGCGACATGATAGAGATACTAGGGTTGGCCCTCCTCTGTACAATATTTGTCTCCGAAAACTAGCTGGAAGGAAATACCCAAACACGCTAGTTAAGTTTTTCAATCTTTGGAGGAATGTAACTGATAACCCTTATCACCCTGGCTGGAGAGCCATCTCAGAGAAAGCAGTGAAGGGACTGGCATGAAAATGGGAGAGGCAGTGGTGCCTTCTGCCCGCCTTGGAAAGGAGTCAGTGGCTGCCGTTTTGACTTTATTTACATAGTAGCTTAAGGTCACTTACTTTCAAATACTATAGGCATTTGAGTGAACTTTGTGCCTAAGGTGATGGAGGGTTAAGTGACTGTCCCAAGGTCACAAGGAGCAGCGGTGGGATTTGAACTGGGGTTTCCTGGATTGCAGCTCTCTGCTCTGACCACTCAGCTACTCCAGACAGGCAAGTCCTGAGGGTGGATTAAGAACGAGCAATGTGGGAGGGAAACTTCGACTCTAGCTATGGGAGTGGCAACTCTGGGTGGGTGAGAGGGAGACTTGCACTTATTTATTCAGAGGAGGAATTCAGAATGGTTTATGTGAATTGATTCAGGTACGCCAGCATTTTCCCCTATCTGTTGTGGTGGGCTCACAATCCATCTAATGTACCTAGTGCAATGGGGAGATTAAGTAACTTGCCCAGGGTCACAAGGTGCTGTGTGGGTTTGAACCCACCTCAGGGTTCTGAGGCTGTAGCTTTAACCGCTGTGCCACACTCACCCCCCTCTTCTGGTAGCCCTATTTTTTGGGGAGTGGGGAGATCTTTGTGGTGTGTGAAGCTTGTACTACTGCTGTCCTTAATTCAATTGTTCTGTGCATGTGCCAATATATTTTTATGAGGGTAGTCTATCCCTTTAAAATATTGGGAAAAGTTGAAAATGCAAAACGATGCATACTATGACCTCTCCTGGCACAGAGCCCACCTGTGGTTTTCAGCAGCTAAAACTTTTTTTTAAAAAATTTCTCAGGAAGGCAGATGGGAAACATCAGAAACATTAGACATTAGCCCCCATCAATATACAAATCCCTTGGGGGGTGAGTTAAAAACTCCAGAGAGATGCAACGTCCCTGCTCTCCCTTCCTCCGCACAGTGTTTGAGGCTTGTGCAGATGAGGCCGGAGCTTGCAGGCATGGCGCAGGGACAGGAAACGAACTCACAGGGACGGGACTGAAAAATGAGTTCCAACGGGGACAGGGAAAAATCTGTCCCTGTATCATTCTCTAGTGTCACCAAATGGGTTGCTTTGGCAACTGACCTGGATGTGTTTGATCAGAGCAGGTTTTGCATTTGGATTAATTAATCATTGCTCTTTTGGGTTAAAATTGAAATTCAGTATAAGAAGAGTTTGTTTTGAGTGATGAAAGCATCCATCCAAAGGTAATCAAGGAACTGAAAGGGGCTATAGCCGAAATGCTCCAACTAACAGCCAATCTGTCGATCAAATCGGAAAGGATTCCGGAAGACTGGAAGGTGGCGAATGTTATGCCGATCTTCAAGAAAGGTTTTAGGGGAGAACCGGGAAACTACTGACCAGTGAGTCTGATCTCGGTACCGGGAAAGATGGTAGAGGCACTGATAAAGGACCGCAGCATTGAACACCTAGACCAGGGGTAAGGAACTCCAGTCCTCGAGAGCCGTATGCCAGTCGGGTTTTCAGGATTTCCCCAATGAATAGGCATTGAAAGCAGTGCGTGCATATATATCTCATGCATATTCATTGGGGAAATCCTGAAAACCCGACTGGAATACGGCTCTCGAGGACTGGAGTTCCCTACCCCTGACCTAGACGAACACAATCTGATGAGGACCAGCCAGAACGGCTTCAGCAAAGGAAGATCTTGCTTGACGAAGTTGCTGCACTTCTTCGAGGGAGTAAACAGGCAGAAAGACAAGGGTGACCTGGTTGACATTGTTATTGTATATCTGGATTTTCAGAAGGCATTCGATAAGGTCCCGCATGAACGACTACTTCGAAAAATTGCGAGCCATGGAATCGAGGGTGAAATACTCACATGGATTAAAAACTGGTTGGCGGATAGGAAACAGAGAGTGGGAGTAAATGGACAATACTCGGACTGGAAAAGCGTCACGAGTAGAGTGCCGCAGGGTTCGGTGCCTGGACCCGTGCTCTTCAACATATTTACAAACGACCTGGAAATTGGTACGACGAGCGAGGTGGTTACATTTGCAGATGATACAATGTTATTCAGAGAAGTGAGGACGCAGAAGGATTGCGAAGACCTGCAATGTGACATAAACACGCTCAAGAAATGGGCCGCAACATGGCAAATAAGGTTTAACGTGAATAAGTGTAAGGTGATGCATGTCGGTAATAAAAATCTTGTACACGAATACAGGATGTCTGGTGCAGTACTCGGAGAGACCCCCCAGGAAAGAGACCTGGGAGTACTGGTTGGCAAGTCAATGTGCGGCGGTGGCGAAAAGGGCGAACAGAATGCTAGGGATGATTAAGAAAGGGATCATGAACAGATCGGAGAAGGTTATCATGCCGCTATACCGGGCCATGGTACGCTCCCACCTGTAGTACTGCGTCCAGCACTGGTTGCCATACATGAAGAAGAACATTGTACTACTCGAAAGGGTCCAGAGAAGAGCGACTAAAATGGTTAAGGGGCTGGAGGAGTTGCCGTACAGTGAGAGATTAGAGAAATTGGGTCTCTTCTCCCTTGAAAAGAGGAGACATGATCGAAACATTCAAGGTAGATAAGGACAGGTTGTTCACCCTCTCCAATTTTTTTTTGTTTCAAGAATTTTACTACCTCCTCAATGTTTTACCCTTAAATGTGTTTCTTATTATAAGATATGTAACTTTAACCTCCCTTTCCTCCCAATTGTTGTCTGTCTTGTCTAATATCTAATGTTTATATATTTATTGTATGTTTTTATCTTAATTAATTGTATTTTAATGTACATCGCTTTGTATAAAGATATAGCGATTTATCAAATATTTAATAAACCTTGAAACCTTGAACCTTGAGAGAACGAGAGGGCACTCTCTAAAGTTAAAAGGGGATCGATTCTGTACAAACGTAAGGAAGTTCTTCACCCAGAGTGTGGTTGAAAGCTGGAACGCTCTTCCGGAGTCTGTCGCAGGGGAAAACACCCTCCAGGGATTCAAGACAAAGTTAGACAAGTTCCTGCTGAACCGGACTGTACACAGGTAGGGCTGGTCTTTGTTCTAGGGGCTGCCGCATGAGCGGACTGCCGGGCACGATGGACCACTGGACTGACCCAGCAGCGGCAAATTCTTATGTTCTTATGAAAGCAGCCTTTGGAAAGCTTTTTCTGTGAAGGCTGACATCTAAGTTCCTTTCTTCCCCTCCACTAATTTTTTCTAGCTCCTATGTGGTGGTGAATCGGAGCCAGCAGTTTAAATAACTTGTATATCATAAAGCATTCCATTGTGTGCAAAGTTTATTTTTAAGGTTTACTTTAGGATATAAGAATGTAAGCATTGCCATACTGGGACAAAACAAAGATCATCGAGCCCAGTGGTCTGTTTCCAACAGTAGCCAACCCAGATCACAAGTACCTGGCAAAATCCCAAAAGAATAAAACAGATTTTCTGCTGTTATCCCACAAAAAAGCAGTGGATTTTCCCAACTCCGTCATAATAATGGCTTATGGACTTTTCTTTTAGGAAATTACTCCTGGCCAAACCTTTTTTAAACCCTGCTAAGCTAACTGCTTTTATCACATTCTCTAGCAACAAATTCCAGAGCTTATATTTTCTCCAGTTTATTTTAAATGTACTACTTCAATGTATGCCCCCTAGTCCTTGTACTTTTGGAAAGAGTAAACAAGCAATCCAAGTCTACCCGTTCTACTCCACTCAGTATTTTGTAGACCTCTATCATATCTCCCCTGAGCAGTCTCCAAGCTGAAGAACTCTAGCCGCATTAGCCTTTCCTCACAGGGAAGTCGTCCCATCCACTTTATCATACTCATTGCTCTTCTCTGTACCTTTTATATTTTTTTGGAGATGTGATCACATCATGGAACAATACAAAGGCATTATCATCTCAGTTTTGTTTTCCTGATAATTCCGCCGCTACCACCACACACCGAGCAGAGGGTTTTTTGTTTTGTTTTTTTTTTTTCATATCCTCGATGATACCTAGAACCTTTTCCTGGGCAGTGACTCCTAAAATGGAACCCTCTACCCTGTAGCTAAAATTCGGGTTCCTCTTTCCCACATGCATCACTTTGCACTTGCTCACATCTGCCATTTTGACACCCAATCTTCCAGCCTTACAAGGTCCTCTTGTCATTTTTCACAATCCTCTTGTGATTTAACAACTTTCAACAACTTTGTCGTATCATCAAATTTAATTGGCTCACAAAGCAGTGTTCCCTCTAAGCGGGCGGGTGTTGTGAGCAAACTTTTTTCACTGTGAGCTAAAAATATCGGGCGCCAGCAAGTTATGAGCCAAATAAATATGTTGTCAAAGTTGCTGATACATGAGGACGAGGTATTCAAAGGAATTTTAGGCCTACACGCTAAATTAAATAACGTTAAATAATATTTTTAAGAACACAGAAATTGTAGGGATGAAATGATATCTTAATAAATGTTTTACAACAAATGTAGTTATGTCTGTTACATCCATATGTGTAAACTGTAAATTAAAAACAGTCCAGAAGACAATACGTTTGATGCTTTCAATTTCTAGACAATCTATCAATTCCAGCTTCTACACAAAAGTATAAATACATTAAAACAAAATATTGAAAACCATTTTATTGGGCACAAAGTTTGCCTTCAGTGAGAAGAGTTCACTCAATATGTTGTAGAATAATTGTTGTGAAACTGGAATGGAATCAATTCTTCACTCAAGTTAGATATCATCAATATCTTCATCATCATCCCCAAGAAGAGGCGGTCGGAGCGTACGCGAGTCCGGCTGCCTCTCCTTGTTGGCGAGCTGAGCGGACCGTCGGGATCGACCCCCCGCACCCCCTAGGTACGCCTCTGCAAGTCTTGCCTTGCCCGGATTTGCCGCTCTCTTCCGGTGTTACTCCCCCCCCCCCACCCGACTCTCCTCTCGCCGCCCTGCCATCTGCCGTACGCCTCTTCCGATCACCCCCCTCCCTGCTCGCACCCCCACCCCGACGTCCGATTCCTCCCCCAGCCTCCCCTTACCTTTGCGACGCGTTACATGGACTGCCAGCTCGCCTGCCTGCAAGCACGTGTGTGCGCTGTGACGAGAAACTTGTGCGCTGCGATGTAATATTTTGTGCGCCAGCGCACGCCAGCGCAGCTTAGCAGGAACACTGCTTAGTTATTCCCATCTCTAGATCATTGATAAATATGTTAAACAGCACAGAACTACTTAGGCCAGGATTTTCAAAAACCCACGTTACCGCAGCCGTTTTGATACCGAATCTAAAAACCCGAGACATTCACGCATGCAAATAAGATCGGCGGACAGCAGCGAAGATGTCCTATATTTCCATGTGCCCGTCGCTGATGGGCACATGCATAGAAAAACGCCGTAAAAAACCAAAAACACACTCTCCTGCTGCACTATTGGGCAAATGGAAGGGAGAAGCAACGCCGACTTTTTTCTCTCCAAAAAACTACTATAATTCAGGTAAATCTTGCAATTTGTTTTTAATGTAAAATGTAATGAAGACCCACAGCCAGAAACACACAAGACAAGGGTATCGTACACGTGCTCAAGAAGAAACGTTGGCTTTTAACAGGCGTACATGAAACACGCCGGTCTCTCCCAAAAACCCAAAAGAAGCGTGATTTTACTACTCTCCACTAAAAATTATATAAATACACTTTTTTTTTCATTAGCCACAGTCAAAACACAAGTGCTGGCATTGTAACGGCACCCCCGAACCAGTTGCTGCTTTTTGTCACCAAAAGTCGCCGTTGCTCTTCGAACATGACGGCAGATAAAGGCCAAATGGCCCATCCAGTCTGCCCATCCGCAGTAACCATTATTTCTTTCTCTCTCTATCCCAGGCCCTCTTGAATTCAAACAGTCTCTGTCTCCCCCACCTCTTCCAGGAGACAGTTCCACACATCTACCACCCTTTCTGTAAAAAAGTATTTCCCTAGATTACTCCGGAGCCTCTCACCTCTTAACTTCATCCTCTGCCCTCTCATTCCAGAGCTTCCTTTCAAATGAGAGACTCGACTCATGCGCATTTACATTACGTAGGTATTTAAACGTCTCCATCATATCTCCCCTCTCCTGCCTTTCCTCCAAAGTAGACAGATTGTCTATCTCCATACACCTTATCACGAAGACCACGCACCATTTTAGTAGCCTTCCTGTGGACTGACTCCATCCTTTTTATATCTTTTTGAAGGTGCAGCCTCCAGAATTGTACACAATGAGGTCTCACCAAAGTCTTATATAGGGGCATCAATACCTCCTTTTTCCTACTGGCCATACCTCTCCCTATGCAACCTAGCATCCTTCTGGCTTTCGCAATCACCTTTTCAATCTGTTTGGCCACCTTAAGATAATCACACCCAAGTCCCGCTCTTCTGTCATGCACATAAGCTCTTCACTCTCTAATCTGTACCGTTCCTTGGGTTTTTGCAGCCCAAATGCATGACCTTGCATTTCTTAGCATTAAATTTTAGCTGCCACAATTTCAGACCATTCTTCAAGCTTCGCCAGGTCTTTCTTCATGTTATTCACACCATTTAGCTTGTCTACTCTATTTCAGATTTTGGTTATCATCTGCAAAGAGGCAAATCTTACCCGACAACCCTTCAGCAATATCACTTATAAAGATGTTAAAAAGAACAGGCCCAAGAACAGAACCTTGAGGCACACCACTGGTAACATCCCTTTCTCAGAGCGATCTCCATTGATCACTACCCTCTGTCGCCTTCCACTCAACCAGTTCCTGACCCATCCCGAGGGCACTCAGTTTATTTATTAGACGTCTGTGTGGAACACTGTCAAAGGTTTTGCTAAAATCTAAATGCACCACATCTAGCGCACATCCTCTATTCAATTCTCTGGTCGCCCAGTCAAAGAAATTGATCAGATTTGTCTGACAAGACCTACCTCTAGTGAATCCATGTTGCTTCTGGTCCTGTAATCCACAGGATTCCAGAAACTTGACCATTCTCTGTTTCAATTTGCTTACCACAGAAGTCAGACTTACAGACTTATAATTCCCTACTTCTTCCTTATTCCCACTTTTGTGGAGAGGGACCACATCCGCCCTTCTCCAGTCCTCCGGTTACACTCCCAACTCTAGAGACTCATTGACAAGGTCAGTCAGCGGAGCTACCAGAACTTCCCTAAGTTCCTCCAGCACCCTTGGATGTTCACCATCCGGCCCCATCGCTTTGCCTACCTTTATTTGAGCTAGCTCCTCAAGAACCCAACCCTCTGCAAATCGAGCACATTTGCATGCCTTGGTCGGAGATTGCTAGAAATCTCGCTAAACATAGAGAGAATCCGTTTTGATAATCCGCCGCTATAATGCGTGCAGGCTAAACCACCGGAAAACAGTTTAGCAACAGCGTTAAAGTTTTGAGAATCTTGCCCTCAATCTTTCATGCACAAGGAAAGGATCTTTGCACCTCATTGGCGTGATCATGCTTGGTTGATCTGCTCGGTGTCTGGATGTTGGAACCAATTGTGCCTGACGTTGTCTTAGAGATGATGGAGTGTGGCTGGGAAGAGCGGTCCTTCAACTCTGAGCCCTTTAGAGCCATACAGGCTCCATCTTCACATAGAGAATTATGCCCAGTCCAATAACGAGCGTCACAACCTGTGAAAGGTCTAGTGTGCATGTGAACTAATACGGTGTTGATGCCGCTGAGGACAGCTGAGGAGGCAAGTGGTTAATGTGACCTCTCTCCAGGGCTCCTCTGCTGATCCTGGGGCATTAGCTCCTTAGAGACATAATCTGTGGGAATTAAGTGCTGGCGACAGGCTTGGTTGTCTGAGCTCCCAGTAAACAGAAATATAGAAGGACCTGGTAGACGTCTGAAGCCCAGTATCTTCATTCTACACTGAGAGGTGGAAACTGAGTTTGTGCTGCTTTATTTTGGCACGCTGGAGTGGCATGGAGTGCAACATGCTCCCGTCACACGAGCTGGAGATATTTCTGACCGCCTTTGTGTGCTCTGTCCTGGCGCTGGCTGTCTTAATGATGCTCTGTTACTTCACCTGTCGGCTTGCGGCGTGAGTTTCCTTGGATCTGAGCCTGTTCTTTTTAATGTGTGCCTAGGGGAATCACTTTCTTTCCCTGTGCCAGTAAACTGTTATTATTATCACTTTCTCTCCCTGTGCCTCAGTCACTGACTCTCTGGGTGACCTTGGGGAAGTCACTGTCTCTCCCTGTGCCTCAGCCACTGAATCTCTGTGTGACCCCAGGGGAGTCACTTTCTCTCTCTGTGCCCAGAATTGCCAAGTTACCCAGTTCCAGGCTGGTGACTTTTGGCCAGTCCTGGTTTTGAACTTTATATCCCAAAGCATTATGGGATTTGTGGTGTCTGATAATGCCCATTGAAATCAGTTCCAGAAGTCCAATAATGGCATGGTCAGAAATTGAGGTCTATCCTCAAATCTCCAGCCTGAAATAGGATAACTTGACATGTCTGCTTCGCTCCATGGCACATCCTCACCTTGAGGACTGCATTCATTTCTGGTCGCTGTATCTTATAAAAGATAGAGTGGAATTAGAAAAGGTTCAAAGAAGAGCGACCAAGATGATAAAGGGGATGGAACTCCTCTCGTATGAGGAAAGACTAACGAGGTTGGGGCTCTTCAGCTTGGAAAAGAGACAGTTAAGGGGGGAGGGGGCTGTGATTGAGGTCTATAAAATCCTGAGTGGAGTAGAACAGGTAAGAATGAATCGATTTTTTTTCATTTTTGCAAAAAGTGCAAAAACCAATCTCTTTTAGTCCAATCATTAAAGTCTAATCCTTAGTTCAATCTTCTGAAGTGTTTTTCTGGTCCAATCTTTAAAGTCAAGTCCTTAATCTAATCTTTAAAGTATAGTCCGATGGCGGTTCATCCGTTTCACAATAACTGCTTCATCAGGGACATAAAAATCACGATGTATGTAGAAATATCATTTATTCCTTGGAAAACATGGCATTACCGTGTAGGTCAGGCTCTTACATGCTGGATTTCGGAGCTAGCTGTTCTTGGTATTTGATCCCTAGCATATGTCGAATTAGATTAAAACCTGTATCAAAAAAACACTTGTACTGTACCATGGCAAATTGTAACTTAACTGTATATTATGTATGTTAACCTCTAAACCATTCTGAGCTCTTTGGGGAGAATGAATGAAATAAATAAATACAGTGAAAGAGAAAGGATGGAAAGAAAGGGAAAAAACTGACACCCACATCCCCCTCATTGCCATGCCTGGTCCACACAGAAAAAACAGAGGTACTGAAACCCCTATTAGGCTCGAATGCAAATTTAAAACAAAAAATTAATATTTTATTGAAATTTTAAAGAAATCATTACATTAATCAAAACTTATCTTTTTTTTTTTTTAATAAATCTTTATTCATTTTTAAACTTATAATAAGTGTGATAACATATCCATACAAATAACCATAAATATATCACTTAATAATCAACAATGATACATATAATATTCTCTTATCTCCTCCCCTCCCCACCCTTATCTATCATATAATCAATACTTATACAACATGTAACAATAAAAATACCCTCCCTCCCACCACATAATTGAACTTGTAAATTTAAGGGAAACAAGATTTTTCTAATCATTACAATACTTTGTTAATGGCTCCCAAATATCTTGAAATTTCCTGAAACAACTCTGTTGTATTGCAATAAGTCTCTCCATTTTATAAATATGACATAAGGAGTTCCACCAAAAATTATAATTTAATCTATTCCAATTTTTCCAATTATATGTAATTTGTTGAATGGCAACCCCAGTCATTATAAGTAATAATTTGTTATTATTTGTAGATATCTGACTTTTTGCTCTAATTGCCATACCAAACAGCACAGTATCATATGATAATGCCACAGGGTTATCTAATAAACAGTTAATTTGGTCCCAAATTGATTTCCAAAAATTCATAATGAATGGACAATAGAATAATAAATGATCTAAAGTCCCTGCTTTGAGATGACAGTGCCAAATTTCATTAGACTTAGAGCTATCCAATTTTTGTAAACGAACAGGGGTCCATAAAGCTCTATGTAACAGAAAAAAACAAGTTTGTCTCATGGATACCGACACTGTACATCTCATCCTCCAAGACCAAATTCGTGGCCATTGAGACGCATTAATTTTATAAAACTTATCTTTTTGACAAATTTCTCTGACTCCATTTCTACCATGATGTACTTTTAAAACACTTTCAGGAAAAATGGATTAATCTTACCATGTTAATGTAATTTTGAAAGGTTTTTTGTAATATTGCTGTCTGTACACAATCTCTTCCTCTGTAAACCGCTCTGAACCGTTTGTGGCATTGCAGTATATAAAAATAAAGTGATTATTATTTTTTTTTTTTATTGAAACACGAAGCACAAATGATACAATATAAACGTCCGAAATAGAAAAATGACAAACAACTTCCTACGTTCACTTTCTAATGTCTTTTGCGCTTAGGACTGGACTCACAAACAGAATCATTGATTTGATCTGAATCGACCTTGGAACACAAGAACAATGAAAGCCCTGTTGCTCCTCCTGCTGGTGGTGGTGGAAGAGGCGTCTCTCACCATTGCTCCATTCCCAGGTTTGCTGCTTCTCTTTCACCTGCCCACCCTTCCACATGTTTCCTTAATCCGCCGGGTCCCATATGAACAAGATGGAAAAGATTTGGAAGGTTGATGCTATCAAAGGCTGCTTTAGAGGTTTCTACTGGGGTCTGGGTTGCGCTCAATGCTCCGACGCTCACAGGAATTCTTTGAGCGTCGGAGCATTTAGGGGCTGATTCTGCATAGGCTGAGAATTGCTCACTGACATCCTATACAGAATCGCGTCTTTGCTAACTGACAGACGCTTAACCCCACCTAACCTGCCTGATTCTAGGATGCACCGGGAGTGGCCTAAGACTCCGAGAAAGTTGCAAGTTGGGGTGATATTGCTGTCCTTTGTTAGTTGAATGTCACATTTTGTGTTACCGACTGTATTAATTTCTCATAATACCGCTTTCATATTTTGTAGCCTTGGGTCGATACAAAGACGGGCTTGTGAGATTGTATAGATGTGTGCATGTTTGTGTGTCTATAGTAACGTTGGAATCAGTGGCGTCGTAAGGGGGGTGCATGGGGTGCGGACCTCCCCGGGCGCCAAGTCGGTGGGGGAACTGGCAACTCTCTGCCACACCATGCCACCCTCGCGTCATCCCTCCCCCCCACCCTATACCTCCGTATTATCTTTTCGCTGGCATGAGGAGCTTCTGCCTGATGCTCACACCAGCCTGGTTCCCCCTCTGAATCACTTCCAGGTCATGGGCCCAGGAAGTGACATCAGAGGGAATCCAACTCTGGCGCAAGGAGCATGCTTGCAGAAGCCACTTGCGCTGGTACGGGGGGAGGGAGAGCGCAAGTGAAGAATGGGGGTGGGAAGGCGTGGAGGGGGGGTTGCAGAAGGGGTGGGGGCCACCGCCTTGGGTATCTCCTAGCCTTACTACACTACTGATTGGAATACAGAATGACATGGGTTCAAATTTGTCCCCATCCCCACGGAATCTGTCTTCATCCCTGTCCCTTCCCCCATTCAGAAGATCACTGAAAACCCATTTATTTGACAAATTCGTTTAAACTTCCTCAATTTCCTCTACATCTCCTTGCATGCTCCTGCCTGTCTGTTTCCTCCTACTTTATGCTCTTGATGTAGCTTCGCTGCATTCCTGCAGCCTCTCTTGTTGCAAACCGTCTTGAATTGAAAGATATGACGGAATATAAATAAAGCTATTATTATGATTATCCCTGCAAGCTCTGTCCTCATCTGCATAAGCCACGAACACTTATGATTTTAAAGTGCTTGACACTTGTGCAGATGACAGAGCTTGCAGAGATGGGACAGGGATGGAGATAGATTTGGAACAGCAGTTTGTGGGCAAGACATTACACCACTTGTGTGTTCAAGGCTGGGACAGGCTGCTGGAGGGGGACAAATTTGAGAGTTCTGCCATATCACATGCATTAGGATTTGAACCGAGGCTCGTTCTGCTTGTGTATAGTTGCTTTGAAAAATAGTTCCTGCCTCTCATTCTCTTCTCTTCCACGTCACATTTCCTCTGAGTCCTAGCCAAGCTCAGGGCTGGCAGTGCGAGGTGCGGGATCGGTCTCAAGCTGCAGCCTATGTTATTGATGTTGGACAAATGCCCTGGAAAGTCCGCAAGTCCTTCTGCTGGTTCATATCAACCGACCAGCAGGAAAATTTGATTGCATTTGGCAGGAGATGTTGTGGTCTACAAAGGCGACAAGCAGAGAACATTGATACGGTAGAAAATAAAGCTGTCAAAAAAGAACTTAGTGGAAAAAGTGATCATTAATTAAGCCTTTTCCAAAGTTTCCTCTTCTGGGTTTTGTTTCTCAGCAGGAAGTCTAATCCTTCTATTCTGGCAGGAGACGTAACGTCACAGTGCCCGTAATCTCAGTTGAAAAGCCAGGGAAAGACGCTTCTCGATTCTGTTCTACGATGATCTTAGACCAGCGGTCCTGGGAGACTCCCAGCCAGTCGGGTTTTCAGGATATCTCCAATGAATATGCATGAGCCGGATTTGCATGCCTCCCACATCCATTATAGGCAAATCTCTCTCGTGAATATTCGGCAACACTTATCCGACAAGAAGTGAAAGATGAATTGAGTGTATAATCAGTGGGCATCCCCTCCTGAAGAAGCCAAAATTAGCGAAACTCAAGTCGGGGTTAGGGTCTTTGAGTTTGTGTGTTGCATGTCAAACAGTGTTAAATGTCCAGGTGGCGAGAAAGAACCGCCAGTCACACTAGAAAGATAAGTATAATGGAGCTCTATAAACTCTGTTTACTTCTTGAGTTCTCCTTATATCGCCCGCCATGATCCTTTGTCACTTCTTATGAATGATTCTCTATTTAACCCTTGTTAACTGCATTGAACTTCACACTGTATTGCGGTATACAAAAAAAATTGTTATGTTTTATATATATACTAGTATTTTAGCCCATTACATTAACGGGTGCTAGAATATATGTCTGTCTGTCTTTATTTCTGTCTCTCTCTCCCTCCCGCTATCTTTCTTTCTGTCTGTCTCTGTCCCTGGCCCCCTTTGTCTGTCTGTGTTTCTGTGTATCTCCCTCCCCTGTGACTTTCTTCTTTTCTTTCTGTCTCCCTTCCTCCCGCTGTCTGTCTGTCTTTCTTTCTGTCTGTCTCTCTCCCTGACCCCCTCTGTCTGTCTGTTTGTGTATCTCCCTGCCCCTGTGTCTTTCTTCTTTTCTTTTTGTCTCCCTTCCTCCCGCTGTCTGTCTTTCTTTCTATCTATCTGTCTCTCTCCCTGCCTCCTATGCAGCAGCATTTCTCTCCCACCACTTCTCTGTGCAGCAGCCAAAGCAGCATTCCCTCCTCCTCCGTTTCCCTCCCCCCACACCACTTCCCTGTGCAGCAGTAGTAGCGTTTCCTCTACCCCCCTTTCCCTTCCCGCGTTCTGTCTGGCTCCCTTAGTTCCTTACTGCCCCCCCCCCTTCCCTTCCCGCGGTCCCGATTACGAACCTGGCGATTGCAGCAGCGTGTGCAGAAGTCTTCACACGCTGCTTCAGGTCCTTCTACTGCTCCAATTTACTCTGGCATGTCCCTGATTTGCAGTCAAAAGGGTCAACTCTCCCTCTAAGGTACAGCATGCACAACCACACATAGCCATGCGTCATTCCTGAATCTGCTATAGGAGAAGTCTAGGCCACTGGGAAGAATGCTCAGTGAAATCAAATCAAGCCGCACCCGCGCTCTTAAGTACGAGTCGTACTTAAGTCGGGTGTCTGTAACTCAGGGGCTGCCTGTATATATGGTGATTAAAATATTGTAAAAGTGTGACAAGACAAGGGCGGTTGGGACATTGATGTGACTATGATGGCCCCATGGTAACCTCCTTCAGACACGTTCCACTGTTTTGAGACTTGAAGAAGATTAATTAAGTGGAGGGTTTTTTTTTTTAATGCCAATGATGTGAAGTGACAGCATTCAAATATAATCTCAGTCTCTCAAATTTGCTGTCAATGCTTGCCGTTGTATTTGCAGCTGAGCAAAGGGAATTTTTCCCTGTAGTTCATAACATATAACATGGATAGGTAACTTATCTAAGCAGCAGCAGCCGCGAAGAAGGCGAACAGAATGTTGGGTATTATTAAAAATGGTATTACGACCAGAACGAAAGAAGTCATCCTGCCGTTGTATCGGGCAATGGTGCGCCCGCACCTGGAGTACTGTGTTCAGTATTGGTCACCGCATCTTAAGAAGGATATGGCAATACTTGAGAGGGTCCAGAGGAGAGCGACACGAATGATTAAGGGCATGGAAAACCTTTCATACACTGAAAGATTGGAGAAGCTGGAGCTCTTCTCCCTGGAAAAGCGGAGACTCAGAGGAGACATGATAGAGACCTACAAGATCATGAAGGGCATAGAGAAAGTGGAGAGAGACAGATTCTTCAAACTTTCAAAACATAAAAGAACAAGAGGGCATTCGGAAAAATTAGAAGGGGATAGATTCAAAACAAATGCTAGGAAGTTTTTCTTTACTCAGCGGGTGGTGGACACCTGGAATGCGCTTCCAGAGGATGTAATAGGGCAGAGTACGGTACTGGGGTTTAAGAAAGGATTGGACAATTTCCTGTTGGAAAAGGGGATAGAGGGGTATAGATAGAGGATTATTACGCAGGTTCTGGACCTGTTGGGCCGCCGCGTGAGCGGACTGCTGGGCACGATGGACCTCAGGTCTGACCCGGCAGAGGCATTGCTTATGTGCTTATGTTTGGAAATTCCTTTCAATGAAACTCGTGGGGCCCAACATAGTGGGGAATATTTCTGTGTCTTTCTGCCACATTCTTGATCTCAATCTGCATTTCATGGTACTTGAGGGTCTCCTCTTCAATTGCCGAAACTCTCTTAGGGCCTTGATCCCACTGCATTCCTGGTACTCAGTGGTGTGACGAGGGTAGGAGATGCACCGGGCAGTGGTGCCCTCCCGCAACCTCCTTCCACGCCCCTCCCTCACTTCTTATGTGCCCCCCATGCCACACTCTCACCCTTCCTTCCCACCCCCTGTACCTTTTTCAATCTTCACCAGAGCAAGCAGCTTCTCTGGCCTGCTGCTTGTGCCGGCGTTGGCTTTCCCTTTGACGTCACCTCCTGGCCCTGCGGCCCGGAAGTGATTTCAGAGGGAGCTAGGCCGGCGCGAGCAAAATTCAAATCCTTGTGACCCTGGGCTAGAAACATAGAAAGATGACGGCAGAAAAGGGCCAAGGCCCATCAAGTCTGCCCACTCTATAGACCCTCCCCTTAAGATTAGCCAATGTTTTGCCCTGACCCACGTAGTGATCCCACATGGGCGTCCCATTTATTCTTAAAATCTGGCACGCTGCTGGCCTCGATTACCTGTACTAGAAGCTTGTTCCATTGATCAATCACTCGCTCCGTGAAGAAATACTTCCTGGTGTCGCCGTGAAATTTCCCGCCCTTGAGTGCCCCCTTGTGGTTGAGGGGCCTCTGAGAAGGAAAATGTTATCTTCCACTTAATCCTCCATTGCCCACCGCTTTGAATGTATAACCGCAAAAAGGTGGCATACAAGTCCCAGCTGCCAGAGATATGTGTACACAAGACCTCCTGTATACTCGGAAGAGATTAGAGAATAGGAAAATTTCTCACCAAAGATCTATGTGCCTGAGTTCACTCATACCAATGAACTTCTCCTAATAAATAAGCTTTGGTCTCCACAGCTGTCATCAACCACAAGGTCTTGGAAACAGATTTGTCAAGACTGGAGTTTAAGAGCTCCATAAGCTCTGGGGTGAGCATTGTATTTTCAAAGTTCCTGAAACGGAGCAGCCAAGGCCTCCAAATTAAGGATTCCCAGAAACAATTTGACATCGACCGATGAGGACAACTGAGCTCTGCCTTATGCCGGCTCAAGACCAGCTGCTTTATCTGAAAACAAAAGCCCCAAATGTCTGTTAGCTTTTAACAAAACCAGCGCCTATCTTTGTCTAAGAAAGCTTTCATGACTAGCAGGGCTCGGTAACTGAAGACATTTTGAGAATAATTTCCAAAGTGATTCATACCATTAAACAGAATTTTAGCCGAGTTCATCGGTGATCTGTAAATGACCCAACCTCACAGCGGCTAAAGGTGAATGTCTCGCTGAGAGGAGGTGTGTTTGGTCCATGCTTTCTCAGCACTGCTTTAGCTCTGGATCCTCAAACCAAGAAATCTAGGGTTGTTGGGGCCCTCTTACTAAGTTGCTCTAGGCACTTGCACAGCACAAATGACCCTACTTGGGTATGGACAAATTCCTGGAGGAAAAGTCCGTATAGTCTGTTATTAAGACTTGGGGGAAGCCACTGCTTGCCCTGGATCGGTAGCATGGAATGTGGAATTCTTTGGGGTTCTAGAATCTTGTTACTCTTCGGGATTCCGGAATCTTGCTGTTCCTTGGGATTCTGTTTGGAATGTTGCTAACTCCTTGGGTTTTGGCCAGTCTTCATTAATTTCCTAAAGTGTTTATCTCTTATTGCTGCTTGAAATGAGAAAATTTTGTGAAAGTATTTTTTATATCAATAATTCTTGACTGATGGAAAAGCAAAAAATACATGAATGTTGATTTTTTTTTTTTTTTTTTTTTACTTTTCCATCCGTCGAGGGTTGTCGGTATAAAAAAATATCTAAGTATCTAAGAATTGCTGTACTGGGACAGACTGAAAGTCCATCAAGCCCTGTATCCTGTTTCCAGCAGTGGCCAATCCAGGTCACAAGAACCTGACAAGATACCAAATGAGTAAAACAGATTTTATTCTGTTTATTTTAGGAATAAGCAGTAGATTTCCCCAAGCTATCTCAATAATGGCCAATGGACTTCTCTTTTAGGAAATTAGCCAAACCTTTTTTTAAACCCTGCTAAGCTAAATGATTCACCTCATTCTCCGGCAATGAATTCCAGAGTTTAATTTAAATTAAAAAAAAGAACAATTTAAATGAAATCATTAAAGTATAGAGAGTGTATGTTTGGGCAGACTGGATGGACCATTCGGGTCTTTATCTGCCGTCATTTACTATGTATGTTATTTTCTCTGGTTTGTTTCAAATCTACTGCTTAGGCCGTCTTTTAGTCAATGGACGCATTAGCGTTTAGTCTGCGCTAATCGGTTAGCGCACCTTAGGGCTCCTTTTACTAAGGTGTGCTAGTGTTTTTAGCGCAGGTGGCAGATTAGCGTGCACCAACCCCGCGCTGCATGGCTAGAACTAACGCCAGCTCAATGCATTGTAGCGTGCGCTATTCCACGCGTTAAAGCCCTAACGCAGCTTAGTAAAAGGGAGGGGTTAGTAGTTTCATCACATGCCCCCTAGTCCTAGTCTTTTTGGAAAGAGTGAGCAAGCGGTTCGCATCTACCCTTTCCACTCCACCAGAGGGTTTATCAGCGTGGGGGCCATATGCGCCTGTATGCGCCATATGCGCAGTAGATCGAGGACTGGAGTTGTGCAGGGAACGTTTGGCCTGGACTTGAAGACGTAGGGATTTTGGCTTCTAATAATTTCTTCTCCCCTCTGCCTCTTAATCTGATGATTCTGTTTTTAAATTGTAACACGATTTCCCAAGAGATCTCTTGCTCAAGCAATACAGAAAGTAAGATGAAAGGAAAAAAAAGCTTGACTTGTGGTTCTGTTTCTAGAGAAAGAGAAGAATCCAAAGTACTGGCGGGACCAAGCCCAAGAAACCCTGCAAAGCGCTCTGAGACTCCAAAAACTGAACACAAATATAGCCAAAAACGTTATCATTTTCCTGGGAGATGGTAAGTGCTTAACCTGTTGTAGCTTTTCCCCTGACCGCCTCTCTCAGGGTCACCCTAAGGGATTAGGGGTGGGGGTCCGGGGGGTCACTCTGGCCCTCGAAACATCTTGAGCTTCCTGGCTAATTTGTCCATTGGTTTAGAATCTCCACATTATGGAAACTAAGAACCATCAGAAAGTACTTTGATGCTATCTCACTCCGCTTACTGGTCCAATCCTCCATTCTGAGCTTACTCGACTGCTGCAACATCATTTATTTGGGGTCTTTCAAAAAAACCATTCAAAGACTCCGAATCATCCAAAACTCGGCAATCCATAACTCCCTACTACCAAAACCTCCACTGGCTGCCCCTTGAAGCAAGAGTGCTGTTCAAATTTGCCTGTCTCTGTTTCAAATCCATTCTTGGTTCGGCCCCCATGTTCTTGGATCCCCATTTTAACTTAATGATTGGAGCCATTGTTACCTATAAGCAAAAGGGGCAGTGCAGATGACACAGGGACACATTTTCCCCCCGTCCCCACGGGAACTCATTTTCCAGTCCCTTCCTGGTGAGTTCTTTTCCTGTCCCTGCCCCATTCCTGCAAGCTCCGTCCTCATCCGCACAAGCCTCAAACCCTTCAAAATCCTAAGTAGCAACATTCTAGAGCTCAGATTGTGATGTCATAATGCCTCATTCCACCAATGCCTAAGCTCCGTCCCCCAAACACTTTAAAATCACAAGTAGCAACATTCTAGAGCTCAGATTGTGATGTCATAATGCCTCATTCCACCAATGTCTAAGCTCCGTCCTTCAAACACTTTAAAATCCTAAGTAGCAACATTCTAGAGCTTAGATTGTGATGTCATAATGCCTCATTCCACCAGTGTCTAAGCTCCGTCCCCCAAACACTTTAGAATCCTAAGTAGCATCATTCTAGAGCTCAGATTGTGATGTCATAATGCCTCATTCCACCAGTGTCTAAGCTCCGTCCCCCAAACACTTTAAAATCCTAAGTAGCAACATTCTAGAGCTCAGATTGTGATGTCATAATGCCTCATTCCATCAATGCCTAAGCTCCGTCCCCCAAACACTTTAAAATCCTAAGTAGCAACATTCTAGAGCTCAGATTGTGATGTCATAATGCCTCATTCCACCAATGCCTAAGCTCCGTCCCCCAAACACTTTAAAATCCTAAGTAGCAACATTCTAGAGCTCAGATTGTGATGTCATAATGCCTCATTCCACCAATGCCTAAGCTTGGTCCTCGTCTGCACAAGCCTCAAACGCTTTAACATCATAAGTGTTCGAGACTTGTGCGGTTAAGGCAGAGCTTACAGGAATGGAGCAGGGACAGGGATAAAACTTGTGGGGACAGGGAAATTGAGTTCCTGTGGGGAAGGGGACAAGAATGTGAAAAGGCACATTCTTTCCATGTAGCGAGCCCTTCGCATATCGGACATTCAGGAGTGCATCTGTGCAGAGAAGACTCCCTGGGACTCATTTCTAAGAATCTCACCTTCTCTGAATCTGATGTGTCAGCGGTCCGTTCTGGATGAGTTATTCTGGCTTCACCCCTTGATCTCCAATCTCCTTCTAGTGATGGATTACTATAACACTCTTCTTTTCATCCTTCTGAGGACCTCCGTTAATGTTTTACAGAGGGCCAGTGTGCTGCCACAGACTTCGATGGGGTGACGTTTTGTAAAAGCGTTTCTCTTGCCCTGATGGAATCCCGTTGACTCCCTGATGGTTGCAGAGCAAAGCTTTCGTTTCAAATGCTTCCTTACCTTTTTGTAAAAAAATTCTTTATTTATTCAGTTTTCAAATTTTTTAAACAAGCACATTAATACGTGAGTACACATTTAGAATGAAAATCAAAGAAAATTAATAAACCTGACATTACTTGCAACAGCAATATATGGAAAAGAAGAAATAATACATTATGTAGTCCACAAATTTAGGAAATAAGGATCCAAGAATTAGACTAAGTATAACAAAATATATACAGTACTCCCCAGAAATTCACAGGGGTTCCGTTCCAGGAGCCCCCACGAATTTTGAAAAACCGCAAATATGGTTTTTAGGCAAGGGAGGCAGGAAAGGGCAGCTGGAGCGGCAGGAAAGGGCAGCCGGAACACTGGCGAGTGAAAGAAATCACTCGCTGTATGCACCGACCGCCTCTTCCTGTACTAAAGTCGGGCCTTACCAATCAGGAGCTGCGCGGACCTCATCCGCTATAGACGAGGCTCCTTTATAAGTGAGTCCATTATAACGAGATTATACTGTAGTACTGTGAGAAGCCATGAGCGGTCACACCCACCATTTGGAGTCAGAACTGGCATAGCTTTGCCTGCTCTCCGCCTCCCCTTCCCTTCCCCCTAGGAAGTGATGTCAGAGAGAGCGCTGAAGCTGATGCAAAGAGCAAGTTCGTGGCTGCTCGTGCAGAAGATGGGGAGAGGGCATGCGCGTGGCAGGGGGGGTGGGGAAGAGGGCGGGAGTGGGGTGCCCCCCCCCGCTATGCCACTGCATAGGTAGGAGCAACTGGGGATCACTTCTGCCCTTCCTACACCAGGGAACCCTTTCGGTAGGGCTGGGGGGGGGGCCTACAGGGATGGGATGGCTCTTCGGGGGAAGGGGGGTTGAAAGCCAGGAAGCCATATGTGTGTGGGGTTGGAGGAGTCATGGTTGGGGGTGAGGGAGAGGAGTTTTCTATTCAGCAGCCGATGCTCCCAGGAGCCATGAAGAATGCGCTTTGCGAGGTTTACCGTAAGCGGAGTCTAGCAACCCGGAGTACAGAACTACTGCAGGCTGGTAACTCCTGTGGTATTTTAACTGTACCTTTGGCATCTACCCCCTCCATGATGGGTAGCAAATGACTAAAGGAGTGTGGAGGTGGGTTTTTCTTTCCAGAAAGGCTTTGCAGGTATTGGTGGGGAGTTTTTAGGATTTCACGGGTCTGGTTTGTGAAGAAAGGCTTGGTAACTGCGCACATGGGCTGTAGGATACTATTATTTATTGACTTGATAATTCCGTTTTTCTCGTACCATACAAGGATCGAAATGGTGCACCTAAAACTATTCAAATTATAAAAGAGGACATGAACGCCAATAGGAATGCGTTGGGATAAATGTTTTTGAGGATTTGCATATGGGTTGGGTGAATGTCTTTGTCTGTAATTGCAGTCTGTTCAGAATAGATGGGTGAATATGTAGGAAATAAACCCAGGCAGCAGCGAATCCTGTTTACTGCTGGAATAGTCACAATCTGCATCCTTCACGCAGGATTAGGGCTGGAGAGCAGGGCAGCATGCCTGATGTATTTGTAGCGGACACAGGTTGACCAACCCCTACTCAACAGTCTCTGACTTGGTGCATTTCCTGTGAAGATAGCCTGTGACCTCTTGGTTCATGTTGATATTCATCCAGGACAGCTCTGAATATACAAAATTGCCTTTGGGATGGGAGCCATCTGGCAAGTTGACAAGGAGCAGTCAAAGAGACCACCAGGCTTATCTCCAGCATGGAAGAGTCTTCCATATTACCGCATCAGTTATGGATGTGAGCAAGAGGTGATTTGAGAGTTTTGGGAGCCCCTTTAATTAAAGAGAAGGAGACTGGCCTTGTGCTATCTCTAATGGGACAAGCGTATTGAATTTTGCTAGAGGACCTGTTGGTGCTCCATGAAGAGCTCTTCACCAGCTGCAGCATCTTGCTTCACTAATGTTCTGCACAGCTGTTTTCTCTTTGAGTCGTGAGATGAAGATGTTTATGAAACTGGAGAACACAAGTGGTCTCCAAAGCTTGTGAATTCAAGCACGGACGGTCTTCATACAGGGCCAATTACAACGATCACAATCTGAAAACCAAGCACCTGTTTAAGTCTCTTTCAGGACTCCATGGTGTGCCGATGCTTCTGGGCCTGACAGCTGCACAGGCTCTGAACATCCTGTGGGAGCAGAGACAGCAGCTGGAACTCAGAAAATGGAACTTCTCAACCCATCGCTAGCAGGCTCATAGGCCCAAGGTGCGAAAATCCATCTCATGTCTGCTCATTTTTGTAGGGCTGAAATTGGGTTGGAGAGTGTGGAGGAGGTCTCTCAAGGAATGGATTGAAAAGCAATCGTTTTAACTTAAGGATCTAGCATAGAGCGACCCTTCTCTGCCCCCCAACTTGCTTGAGATACGATAAAGAAAAGGGTGAGCAATAGCATTGCTGATGTTATTCTTTCATTTACATTCAGTGTCGATGTATGTAACGACCCTCTCAGATAAGTGGGGCTGGGGTGACCCCAGAGGCGGTTACACGAAGAAATTAAACAGCGCCTGCAGCCAAGATAGAGAATCCAGGTGCTAATCCTTTTCCCAAGCGCAGAGGCTAGTGACAGAGGGCCTCGGACGATTCATTGTGGCTGTTTCAGCACAGTGAACTGGCTGCAATGTATCACCTAATTTCAATGTTTGGGGTGTGATCCCCTCACCCCAGATTTCAGCATTTGGAGGGGTGATGCCCCCACCCTCAAAATGATACATTCTCCCTCTCCTTCCTGCCCCCTGCAAGTACTGTGAAGCCCAGCCTTCCCGTAATGGGACGATTCATCGTGGCCATTTCATCCCAGCCATGTGGTGAATGGACCCCTGACAATTGCGTATTCATGTCTCTGTCAGGCACCGGAATGACGCTTAAAAACAAAAAAGGAGCATAATTAAAACTGCAGCTTAATTAATAAAATATATGTGGCACCAAAGATCTGACAAGGATGAGGGAAAGAGGAAAGGGTGCAAAATGGGTGACTTCCTGGTCCTCTCTGAGCTGCCCGCCTCTCTCTCGCCTCCGCTCTTGTGGAAGCGCCTTTGTTCTCGGTCTTTTGGGAAGCAGCCTCTCTTCTCGTTATTTGTTCAAGGGAACTGATGCAAAAGCTACAGCGGGCAGAAGTTAATGAGCCTATATGCTAATTCCTGACCTTGTGATGCAGAAAGGATTTCAGTGGAAGTAAAACCTGGATGTGCCAATCCATCCTCCTATTAATTAATCCATAGGACTGCAGAGAACTTTGCAAGCTGTGCGTTGATGTCGTCTACGGGTGGGCACATTGCGAGAAATGTACCACCAGGTCTGAAGTGATGTAGAGAGGCCCCTGCCCCAAACATCACTTTCTGCTTTGGCCTTAACATTCCTGGTAGGCCGGTGTCCCCCTTCCTCCCTGACATGAACCCTTTCAACCTCCCCCCAACTTTTTCTCTGGTATATTGCAGAAACCCCCCCCCCCCACACACACACATAGACATCCTCCCTGGTGTCTAGCAGTACTACCCAACCCTGTCAACATGGCTCCCATCCCCCTGACTTAAAAATAATTCCTTGGGGGGTCTAGTGGCCTCCCTGCTCCCCACCCCTGGGTATATCTTCATGAGCCTCATGCCAGGGGTCAATTTGCCAAGGATCAGTTTGCCAAATGAGAGAATTTTTTTCCTTATTTGGTAGTCTCACTCTCTGCCAAGGGTCTCTGCCAGACTCCCGCCCACTATGCAGGTGTGCTCTTAAACATAAGGGGTTTGTTTTTTTTACTGGCGGAGCATGGAATGAGGTCGGGGGAGGGAGCAGGCTGCTGGACTACCAGGGAAAGGGGCTAATGCAGAAAGCTACCATGTTGGGGACGATTTGGGGGCCAATCCAGACCCAACAACTTTCTTTTTAAATGTTCCACTTCTTATCAGTATGTGAGTCAAACAACACTCTTATGCTGACAGGAAGGGAGACATTTTGCCAACGAGATATGGATTTCCGGTGCAGCAGTAATTTGCATGCTCTTTGCAGTGCTGTGGTATATTTTTGGAGCTAATTTCATGGTAAAAGCCACATACAGGCATTTATGTAGGGTTACCAGATTTTCCTTCAGCAAAATCCGGACCCATGGCCACATCCCCAGTCCCACCTCCACATCACACCCCGTTCTACCCCCCAACCCCACCCCCTTTAACCCGTTCGTGCGTCGGGACGGCATCCGCGCATGCGACATGATGATGTCATATGTTGCATCTGCGCGTTCGCGGATGCCATCCCTGGACAAAGTGCCTGGTTTTGAAAAGCTGTCCAGACCCCTGGACCTGCCCAGGGAAATCCGGACGTCTGTTAACCCTATATTTATGGCATTATATACCAGGAGTGAAAAGCAGGGTGTCCAACCTGCGGCCCAGTGAATTATTTTGTGCGGCCCAAGTCGAGGACGATGCAGTGTTTTCCTCTGCTGCCCCCTGGTGGTTACCATCTTGCCGTCTCCCTCCTCTGTCTTGCTGCAGAGTTTGCACGTTTGTGCAGCCCCAGAAACATTTTTTTCGACCAATGCGGCCCAGTGAAGCCAAAAGGTTGGACACCCCTGGTCTAGCCTATGCCCTAAAGACTGGAGGGTCAAAGCATAACATAACATCAAATTTCTAGACCACAAAACCATAAGTTCAACACGGTTTAACAAAAGATTACGAATCAAAAAATACAGTAAATCTATTTAGTCAGGAATTTTGAAAAATCAGTTGTTTTCTGAAATGTTCGTAAGAACAGGATGCGAGCAACAGCGATTGAAAATCCTTGTCAGAAAAGGCTGCCTGGTATGCAAGAGGGCAATCGAGATATTTCTTGCTTTTACATCCCTTTACGGATGTGATTTTCTATTGTTCTGTTGGGAAGCTAAAAGGAATCTATTCCATTCCTCCCAGTTAGGCAGGTCAAAGTTCACCCAGGGTCTATGCCTTACCTCTTATCTCATACAGAGCTCTGCAGATCCAGTCCGTTCCCTGTCTGGGCTGGGTCTCTCTCTCTCTCTTTGTCTTCTGAGGATGGGATCAGATTAGAGAATGACACGGGGGCCAAATTTTTCCCTGTCCCTGTGGGAACTTAATTTCTCCGTCCCGTCACTGTCTCTGTCCCATTCCTGTGAGCTCTGCCTTAACCACACAAGTCTCAAATCCTTATGATTTTAAAATGTTTGAGGCTTGTGCAGATGAGGACGGAGCTTAGGCATTGGTGGAATGAGGCATTATGACATCACAATCTGAGCTCTAGAATGTTGCTGTTTAGGATTTGAAAGCGTTTGAGGCTTGTGCGGATGAGGGCGGAGCTTAGGCATTGGTGGAATGAGGCATTATGACATCACAATCTGAGCTCTAGAACGTTGCTACTTAGGATTTTAAAGGGTTTGAGGCTTGCGCAGATGAGGACGGAGCTTAGGCGTTGGTGGAATGAGGCATTATGACATCACAATCTGAGCTCTAGAATGTTGCTGTTTAGGATTTGAAAGCGTTTGAGGCTTGTGCAGACGAGGACGGAGCTTAGGCATTGGTGGAATGAGGCATTATGACATCACAATCTGAGCTCTAGAACGTTGCTACTTAGGATTTTAAAGGGTTTGAGGCTTGTGCGGATGAGGATGGAGCTTAGGCATTGGTGGAATGTGCATTATGACATCACAATCTGAGCTCTAGAATGTTGCTACTTAGGATTCTAAAGCGTTTGAGGCTTGTGCAGATGAGGACGGAGCTTGCAAGAATGGGGCAGGGACAGGAAAATGAGATCTTGCGGGGACGGTGAAAAATTTGTCCCCATGTCATTCCTACTGATCTCTCTCTCTTGGGAGATGTGTGCTAAGCTGGCAACCCCTAATTCTTCTTATCTTATGGGAAGAGGCCTTTCTTTACCTGTGAAACCTGCAACCAAACCTTTCACTTGCCACCATTTTGCTTGGCAGAAGTTTTCCCGGTGCAGGCTTTAATTTTGCAACACCCAGTGGCTTCAAGTTTATTTAAAAATTTCTTATACCGCCTAATCAGTAAAAAGGATTATACAAAATACATTTAGAGTTAAAACACAGTTACAAAATTAATACGGAGGGACATCACTAGGGATTGTTAATACAACAAGCAGATGAAAACAAGACGAACGCTGACAAAAGGGAAGTGGTGTGGAAAAGAGACGGCTGAGGGAGATAGGACTGAGTGGAATAGAACGGGTACCAATGGATCGATGTTTTGCTCCGTCAAAAATGACAAAGACTAGGGGACACTCGATGAAGTTACAGGGAAATACTTTTAAAACCATTAGGAGGAAATTTTTTTTCACTCAGAGAATAATTAAACTCTGGAACACATTGTCAGATGTTGTGGTAAGAGTGGCTAGCGTAGCTGGTTTTAAGAAAGGTGTGGCCAAGTTCCTGGAGGAAAAGTCCGTAGTCTGTTATTGAGAAAGACATGGGGGAAGCCACTGCTTGCCCTGGATATTGGTAGCATGGAATGTTGCTACTCTTTGGGGTTCCAGAATCTTGCTGTTCTTTGAGATTCCGCATGGAATCTTGATACTCTTTAGGGGTTCTAGACTCTTTTGTTATTCTTTGGGATTCCGGAATGTTGCTACTCTTTGGGGTTCCAGAATCTTGCTGTTCTTTGAGATTCCGCATGGAATCTTGATACTCTTTAGGGGTTCTAGACTCTTTTGTTACTCTTTGGGATTCCGGAATGTTGCTACTCTTTGGGGTTCCAGAATCTTGCTGTTCTTTGAGATTCCGCATGAAATCTTGATATTCTTTAGGGGTTCTAGACTCTTTTGTTACTCTTTGGGATTCCGGAATGTTGCTACTCTTTGGGTTTTGGCCAGGTACTAGTGACCTGGATTGGCCACCGTGAGAACGGGCTACTGGGCCTGATGGACCATTGGTCGGACTTATGTCCTTAACTACAATAATGACAGCAAAGAAAACAAACACGGGACAGACAAGAGGTAGGGATGTTTAGCCAAATGCCTTGCCCTGAAGTAAAAATCCCTCCTCCAGCTGAGGATCCATGCCCTGGTGTCGAGTGAGTCCCCCTGTCCCAGGGGGTTCACCCAAAGGGGGCTGCAATAGCTAAAGGAGATCTCTTTTGTCATAGAGACATTTGAAGTCATTTGTTAAGGATCATCCCCAAATCTCTTTTCCGACTGATACACATTGGGACTTCACCCTCCACCTCACACAGCCCCAAACGTACCCTTCTGCACTTGGATTGTAATTGCCAACTCTTTGAACTTCCAGGTTCAAGGAGACCACAATCTATCAGCCCTGGGGAAGTGAACTCGCAGACGGAGAGCCCTAGTTGGCCGCCTCCCCTCCTCCTTTGGAATGAGCATTTCCTGAATGACACAATGAACCAGCTTCTCATCTTTCCTCGGTGCAGACCTGATCTGCATTTTAAATAGTGCTTCTTGCTTTATTTTCATTTAATGCTACCAACGATACAGACAGAGCTGGCGCTGCTGTGGGGGTGGGACTAAGAAGGAGGGGGTGGACCAGGGGAAAGGAGGCATGAGAGGAAAATGCTTACCATATTTGTAGAAGCAAAAAACAGGCCCCAGCCCCACACAGACCTCATCTCCTCTCCTTTCCTGAGCTCGGGGCCGCATCTGCAGGGTCTCTGAGCATGCGGGGATGCAGCATGCATGATGATGTCACATGCACACGTACTCGTGATGTCATCGTCATGACGTCATCGTGTCATATCTGCACCTGCTCGTAGGCCTTCCAGATGCCACCCTGAGCTCTAGCAGAGCCAGAGCCTTCCAGAACCCGGAGAAACTCCCAGGTTTTCAAAATTTGACCGGACACCTGGACATGTCCGGGTAAATCTTGACATCTGAGAGTCCTAGAGAGGGAGGATGTAGAGAGGAGACAGATGGGGAGATGCGAGACCATGTGAGATGGGAGACACTCCACTCTGCACCTATATCCTGTAGAGTTTGAGGGGCAGTGGTCCCCCTTACCCACTCTAAGTACCCCTGTGGTGACCTTTGCTATAGTTCATGTGTGATGTTAAATTGTTTACAGGTCATTTTTTGGGCCTGTTGAAAAGGTTAATTTCTGACCGTGCGGCCTGAGTGCTGAGGCTTTTGTTTTAGACTTTAGGCCCAAACCGTCTTTGCCTGTGTGTTACAGGGATGGGCATAGCCACAGTGACAGCATGTCGCATCCTGAAGGGCCAGCTGGATGGCAAACCTGGCGAAGAAACCCAGCTGGAAATGGACAAATTTCCCCATGTTGCTCTTTCCAAGGTAAGGCTGCCACCAACTCTCTCTTCTTTTTCACGGTCTCGGGGCTGTTTAATTTCATTTCACACTTCTATTGAGCTTTTATCAGGAGAAAATCTGACTCGAGGTGGACTATAGCTAATAAAAACGGCAGGATAAAACGGACATAATGTAATGTAATTTATTTCTTATATACCGCTACATCCGTTAGGTTCTAAGCGGTTTGAAGAAAATATACATTAAGATTATAAATGAGAAGTAAGAAGGTACTTAAAAAATTCCCTTACTGTCCCGAAGGCTCACAATCTAACTAAAGTACCTGGAAATTAATAAAGAAGAGAAAATAAAGATGGTTGAAAAAAGAAAAATTCTATGTGAACTTATAGGATGGAAATGAAACTGACAGTGAAGAACTGTATGAAAAATACATATGGAATGCAGTTAGAGAGGGTAGGTTACAATCTATTGATGGTATTTGTTTAATTGGAAGGTGTTAAGGTGGGTCATTTGGGGGAAGGTTATCTGAAGGTAGGTGAACCTAATTAGGAGACATTAAGTGGTCTTGCAGGTACCGTGGGCACTCCCCCCCCCCAAAAAAAAAAAGTGCGATGTTAAATCTGGGTTTAGCATGTCATAGAATCCAGCATTACAACATGCTAATCCCAGATTGTAGAGCAGTTTAGTGAAAGGGCCTCTGAGTGAATTGAATATTATTTGAAAAACAAAGTTAATAAATAACTAGAGTTAAACCCATTTTGTACCAGACTTAGCAGACTCACACCCCGTTTCCCGCTGACACCACGCCTTGACTGTCATTCACAGCAAAGAGAAAGATTTCGCTGTCTTAGACAATCGATTCTCCGCTCGTTGCAATTCCCCCGACAACCCCTCGCAGAGCCCCGGCCCCTGTGACTGAAAGTGAGCATTTCGGAAAATGATGTGCATGTTTGCGGCATGGATTTCGATCTGGCCAGAGAGGCCTGGCAGAAGTCCCATGAAAGTGCCCACCTAGAAACTCGCGTTAAATCCCTCTGTGCAATACTGAGCCTCCCGGTATAAATAGAAAAGGCTGGTGAACTGCTAGGCCACATCTCTCTATTTATACACAGGAGCGATGAGGGGAATCTTTGTGTGGACCAGAAACTGCAGGTAAACAGCAGCAAAAGGAACAAGGCCCCCCCCCGTCTCCCCCCCCTGAACATGTACTTCTCTCCTTGAAATCATCTCTCAGACTACATCTGATCCTCCCTGCACTGAACCCATGGCTCCAGACTGCTGCTGTGAAAGGGCTAAGAAAATCTCAGGCCTTGTTTGCGTATGGCATTGACCTGGACCTTTAAGCCATCTCCACACTTTCCATTTTCTATTTATTTTCATTCTTTATACCACCTGCACCTGTGTAAGTTTCAAAACGATGCAGAGTTGTAACATTTCATGTCGCAATGCAATAACGCAAATATCGGTGCTTATAGGAAGGTTCTGGGTGGAGAGACCTGATCACTGCCTTATAGGGAGGACCTCAGGACCTTAACTGTGTCCTGCAGAGTGGACATCAACCCTAACTTGGATGGGAGACCTGTCCTGTATTCTGCAAGGAGATACTTGGCTGTCCTGTTCAAAGAGGCCTTTGGTTCTATCTTACAAGTTGAACCTGAAGCCTCCCTTCTAAAGGGGGTTGTGTTCCTGTCTTGAAGGGAGTATTCTGACCTTAACGTCTCTGGGTTACTGGTACCACTCCCGACTCTAGAGATGCATTGGAAAAGTCAGTCAGCGGAGCTACCAGAACTTCCCTAAGTTCCTTCAGCATCCTCGGATGTTCACCATCCGGCCCCATTGCTTTGTCTACCTTTATTTTAGCTAGCTCCTCGTGAACATAGAAACATAGAAAATGATGGCAGAAAAGGGCCACGGCCCATCAAGTCTGCCCACTCTAATGACCCACCCCCTAACTTCCTCCATGAAGAGATCCCACATGCCTATCCCATTTTTTCTTAAAATCTGGCACGCTGCTGGCCTCAATTACCTGTAGTGAAAGATCATTCACCCTTTTGGTGAAGAAGTACTTCCTGGTGTCGCCATGAAATTTTCCACCCCTGATTTTCAACGGATGCCCTCTTGTTGCCGTGGGTCCTATAAGAGAAAAGATATCTTCTTCCACCTCAATACGCCCTCTGAAAATCAATCAAGGTCTACCACTCCTCAAACCCTATTTGCTTTTGTCTTCTGCGGTTCCACTCCCAGCACTTGAGCCATGAATACAGAACAGAAATATTTGTTAAGCAATTCGGCCTTTTCTTTATCAGCTTCTACATATTTCTCCACTTCACTTTTGAGTCTCACAATGCCACTTTTGCACTTCTTCTTATCACTGATATATCTAAAAAAAAAAAAAATGTCTTGTCTCCCCGTTTTACCGTATCAACTATTTTTTCTTCTATTTGTATCTTTGCTTTCCTGACTACTTGACCAGCCTCTCTTAACTTTTCTAGATATTTTTGCCTGTCTTCCTCTTTCTGCGATCTTGTGATTTATGAAAGCTAACCTCTTAATTCATCCAGTCTGCCCAACAGTCACATTCATTATTGAAGCTTTGTTAAACCAATAATCCAGTAATTATTAATTTTACTTGCTAAGTTCCACTATAAGATGTTTTTCCCCTCTCCCCTGAGAAATGCAAGACCTGTACTCTGACTATCAAGTTTCAAGTTTCAAGTTTATTAGGATTTTATATACCGCCTATCAAGGTTATCTAAGCGGTTTTTACAATCAGGTACTCAAGCATTTTCCTTTATGACTGGCAAGGGGGTATTCTAGGAGTGTTTCTCAACTTGGTCCTGGAGTACCCCCTTGCCAGTCAAGGTTTCAGGATATTTATCCACAATGAACATGCATGAAATACATTTGCATATAATGGAGGTAGTGTATGCAAATCAAGTTTATGCATGTTCTTTGTGAATATCCTGAAAACCCAACTGGCAAGGGGGTCCTCCAGGACCGAGTTGATAAACATTGGGCTAAGTATTCTGTAACTCGGGTTTTCAAGATATCCCTTATGAATATGCATGAGAGAAATTTTCATGCCTCCTACAATACAATATAGTACAATGCCATGTTGTATATATCGCAGTTTTCTGCTAGGAATCAATGCGGTTTACAATGAGATTTGGTTCAAGTCTTAAATTACATTGTTAGCATGGTCATTAGTTGAGGAGGAGAGTGGAGGGTTCAAAGAGAGCAACAAATGAATTATTCCCAATAAAATTCTGATTCTTGAAGAATTTTATTGGAATGATTCATTTGTTGTTCTTTATGAAGAAGCTTTTTTTTGAACACTGTGATTTAGCACATTGAGATAATCCGGCAACAGCAGATTGGACTAAATAGTATCCACAGCCTCCACCCCCCCAGACCGCCTGGTGAAGAATTTATTGATTCCTTTTATATCTCAGAGATCTACATCGGTAGGGAGGTGTGCGATGACATTTGGTATCACACTGCTAAGATATACCGTTGCCGGTAAAGGTGGTGTTAATTGACTGAGTACTATTATCATTTTTATTGTTGATGAGTGATTTATCTGATTTTTATATTGGGTTTGTTTTAGGTTCCCATAATTTCTGTTTCTGTAGTGGTGGAGGTATCTTATGAGTTTTTGTCTTCCTGTTTCTGAAAATTATATTTGGAATCATTGGACTATCCACTGTTAAGAACATAAGAATTGCCGCTGCTGGGTCAGACCAGTGGTCCATCGTGCCCGGCAGTCCGCTCACGTGGCGGCCCTCTGGTCAAAGACCGGCGCCCTAACTGAGACCAGCCCTACCTGCGTACGTTCTGGTTCAGCAGACTTAGTCTTGAACCCCCAGGAAGGTGTTTTCCCCTATGACAGCCTCCGGGAGAGCATTCCAGTTTTCCACCACTCTCTGGGTGAAGAAGAACTTCCTTACGTTTGTACGGAATCTATCTCCTTTCAATTTTAGAGAGTGCCCTCTTGTTCTCCCTACCTTGGAGAGGGTGAACAACCTGCCTTTATCTACTAAGTCTATTCCCTTCAGTACCTTGAATGTTTCGATCATATTGATCTTAACTGGTCTAATTTAGTCCCTTGGGTCAAGTGGGGGCTACAGTGGACTTTCTGTCCGTGTGCATTATTGATCAGTGTCTCGCTATCTGTTTATGAAGTGCGTGACGTGGTATATTGGGATTTTCCTTGTATTAGTCCTGCAGTAATCAAGAATACACTTATCAGTGTTAGGTTTGTTATCAAGATCCAGTTCATCTCGGTACTTTACCGCGGAATGTAGTTGTTGGATAATAATAACATTCTATCAACTTTTAAGCAAACCTTTTGGTACAACAGGACTTAACATTGCCACAGGTCCTTCCTGTCGGTCCTTTTAACACGCCTTGCTAACAGCTGTGCTAGTTTCCTATAGGTATCAGCTGCTGGTAGTTCAGGAATTCCTAGGCAAGTCTTAGATAACCTATTAAAGGCAACCATTTGGTCACACCTTTAAATAGCCACACGAGCACACACAGTATGTAATAGAGATTACTTATCTAAATTTGTCTTTTTGTTACTCACTGTCCTCTTGGTCTACATGAAGGGCCTTTTAAAAGTCCAAAACAACATCCAATATACTTCAGCACTACCTATGGTATACAACAGAAAAGGAGAAAAGACCTAAGTGTCTAACAGGGGTTCCAAACAAACTACCCACATAGACAAGCCAATCTCTTAACCCTTTCAGGACCAAGGGACCTATTTGTCCCATAACTTTAAAATCCTATAAATTTTGATTGGGATAGTCTACAGTTCTAAATTTGATATGTATGGATTCCATATGATACTGCCTTTATGTAAACAAACTGGTTCCGACATTCATTCATTAGCGTCGTTGCCAGATTGACGAGAAGATTCACTTGCCACACTGTCCATAAGCCAGAAGTGTGATTTTTTTAAATAAAAATAATGATATTTCACAAAAAAAATCAATTTTTTGGCATCTGCAAGCCCTTTTTACCATAAAAATGTCGTCAAAACCACAAAAATTGGCCTACGATCCTTATGGTCCTGAAAGGGATAAACTCAAGTTTGAGACCAGCAGACACATCCTCGGTCAAAAACTCCAAGATAAGTGGTATTACATTCTAAACAAAATACAGTCTTTCAATATCATCACTTATCTGAAAATGTGGTATTCCCAAAGTCCTTAAAAGGCCATCAGGGAAGGCCCGATGTTAAAGTGGGAGGCGATCAGCGGGATGTAGAACTGGCTCCTCCTTCCTCCTCTCCCTGCTGGGGCTTGAGATTGTCGGTGGCTGGCAGCGCAGTCTTGCCCTTTCAAGGGCCCTCAGGGAAGGCCCGATGTTAAGGCAAATCTCGCTCGTGCATATTCATTAGTGATAGCTTGAAAACCCGACTGGCTGGGGGGTTCCCCAGGACAGGTTTGAGTCACTGCTGTCAGTGGTATAGTAAGGGGGGGGGCACACCACCCCAGGCACCATCTTCATGGGGACGATGGCACCGCTCCTCCCCCCTCCCTGCTTACCTCTTTAAATGTTCGCCAGCTTCAGCTCCCTTCTGACATCACTTCCTGGTCGTAGGAGCAGCAACTGGAAGATTCCGTTCATGCCGGTGGGGGGGGGGGTGTTGCTCATGTGGCGTGGAATAGTGGGTACAGTGATGCGGGGCGCCAACCTCCCTTGTGACGCCACTGACTGCCGTAACACACAAATACAAGCTCAGCACCTCGATTTGGGATTCTTAACTTTTAGCTACCTTTAGCGATTTGTCCCCTTGATGCTGCCGTCCTTCTTGGCAATCGCGACATTGTGCTCAGAAGATCTGTCCAAGGAACTTAGAAGGTAGCGGAGGTTGTCAGAAATTTTGACCATAATCCTTTTCTCTTTCTGTTGTTCTTTCCCAGACCTACAACACTAATGCCCAGGTATCGGACAGCGCTGGCACCGCCACTGCCTACCTCTGTGGCGTGAAGGCTAACGAGGGCACGGTGGGCGTGAGCGCAGCCTCTGTACGCGCGCAGTGCAACACCACAAGAGGCAATGAAGTCGATTCAATTCTCAAATGGGCAAAGGAGGCAGGTGAGCGAGAAGCCAGGGATTTCCTGCCTAAGTACAGCTTACATGTGGAGACACATGTTGGATCCAACATGGAGAGGGGAATACCCAGACTGTTTTACAAGAAGCTCTGCCAAATGTAAAGCCTTTTGTAAAATACAAACAGGGCTGCACTTCCCAGTCCCATGTCCATCGGACACAGATTTTGGAAAGCTGCACATGGAGAAACCCCCCCTTATAAATATACCCCTCACATAGATGTATTTGTGGCTTTCTAAAATCACTGTCCTATCTTTAGGAGGCGTGAAAGAGTTGCCTAATGGTTAGTGCAGTGGCCAAAGAATCAGGGGAACTGGGTTCAATTCCCAGGGCAGCTCCCTGTGACTCTGGGTGACTCACTTAACCCTCTATTGCCCTGGCTACAAAATACGAGGGTGAATCCAAAATTTAAGGCAATCTTTAAATTATGTGATACCCGGAACAGAGCTAGCGAAATGCAACATATGTACTCGTACATTGCCTGTTGGATGGTTCATCTACGCACAGTGCGGCGCTTGGCCTGTAGTCACGTGGCTGCCATGAAGTCAGAAATATGGAGGCTCCATTGCAAGATTGCGCCATCGAAGGACAACGTGCAGTAGTGCGCTTTCTGTGGGCAGAGGGAGTGAAACCTGTGGAAATTCACCGTCGGATATTGACTCAGTACGGACATAGTACCAAGAATCAATGAAAGGTTTATGAGTGGGTAAAAAGGTTTAAAGCAGGAAGAACAGGTGTAACAGGTGAAGGTCGTTCTGGTCGCCATCAACACTGCACACAAGAGCACATTGACAGGGCAGATGCCTTGATTAGAGAAGACCGACGGATAACGGTGTCTCAATTGGCTGTAAATTTGGATATCAAGCGATGGATCTGCATTTGCCATAATGCATGATGACTTGGGATACAGGAAAGTCTGCGCACGGGTTCCCAAACAGTTTACTGATCTGCACAAGCAACAGCGTGTGGAGGTTGCGACTCAGTTCCTGAGACGGTAAGAAGAAGATCCGAGTATTGGCCACGAGACATGGGTTCATCACTGCAACTCGGAAATGGTGCTGGTCTGGTTTCGGAAACAACCAAAAAGCTAGTTGAACGATACAACAAATGCGATTATGCATTTGCATGGGATTATGTGGAAAAGTGATACGTTCAATTGCTCACAGTTACATCTATTAAAGCCGTTCAATGTATTTTGCCTTTACTTTTTGATTTACCTTTGTAAATATTTGTATGTAATATGTAAACCGCTTTGACTGTAACCGCAAAAAGGACATCAAATCCCGTCCTTTTTCCTTTTCACTGCTCTAGAAAAATAGTCTGAAGTCCCTTCACCAATTTTTTTTTTTTTTTTTTTTTTTATTTATTTATAAAATTTTACAATATTTCAAGCATATACATCTTGTACAGTAAAGTGAGATCAAACAACATATTAAACTAAAATTGCAAAATTAATATTACTACAAGAAAATACTAACCTAGCTAATCTCACACTAGTCCTCAATTTTATTGGATCCATAATTAAGAGTAGAACATATATAATTCAAATTAATTAATTAGGAAAAATCCTTATCTGACTAAAGTGCAGGAAACTAACTTTCCATGGACGTTGTTGTTATTCCTTTTTCTAGGCGTTTCATTGAGAGAAAGCTAATCAGTTGAGATGGCTCTGTAAATATATACTTCAATGATAGATATCTAACTACACATTTACATGGATATCTCAAAAAGAAAATACCCCCTATTTGAGTCACTCCAGGTTTTAAAATTAAAAATTCTTTCCTTCTTTTTTGAGTCTCTCTAGAGACATCAGGAAAAATCTGAATGTGCTGTCCCAGGAAGTCTTTGGATCTATTTTTAAAGAAAAGTTTTAATATCCAATCCTTGTCTGGAGCCAAAGCAACAGACAACAAGAGAGTAGCTGGAACAGCCAGTTCTCTATCTGATTGTTCCAGTATAGCCGAAATGTCCAATGACCTCTCCCGGGGTTCCTCAATTTTATCTTCTTCTTTGAGTTGGGGCTTAGCAGGTAGGTAATACACTCTTGTAAGAGGAGGTAAGGAGTTTTCAGGAATTTCCAAAATTTCCATAAAATATCTTTTCACCATTTCTCTAGGAGAAGTTGACAGGATTCTTGGAAAATTTATAAATCTCAAGTTATTTATTCGACCATTATTCTCCTGCACTTCCAGCTTCTTCCTGAGTAATATATTATCTTTAACCAACATATCTTGATTTTGTTTCAGTAGCATTAACTCCTTATTTGTATTTTGTGTCTCTGTTTTAAATTGTGACATATCCTGCTTTAAAACTTTTATTTCTTCCTTTTGTTCTTTTAATTCTTTATCCAAACTTTTTATTTGAGGATTTAAGGAATTCCCCAAGTTTACTACCAAGTCCCATAATGCTTCGAGTGTGACTGTAGGAGGTTTTGTAGGTGAGAAAAGTTGTAATGAAACCAATTTAGGATTGCTCCTCAACAGCCTCTTCTTTGTTACAGGCAAATCTGTAGGGGTTGTAACAACCACGAGGGTGACTCACGCTACTCCCAGTGCTGCCTATGCACACTGCGTCAACAGGGACTGGTTCTCAGATAACGAGATGCCCACGGAAGCCATAGAACAGGGCTGCAAAGACATCGCCTGGCAGCTGGTCAACAACATTCCAGATATCGAGGTAAGGTTTTGTTCCTGGTGTCATATTGTGCAGACAAGTGAGACCGGGGTGGGGGGGTGGGGGGGGGCACTCATGTGGCAGGAAAGAGCGGGAAACGCACAGCACAGTGATGTGGGGTGCCACTGGTGGCTTTGGGGTGGGTGAGGCTAGTTTTAAGAAAGGTTTGGACAATTTCCTGCAGGAAAAGTCCATAGTCTGTTATTGAGAAAGACATGGGGGAAGCCACTGCTTGCCCTGGATCGGTAGCATGGAATGTTGCTACTATTTGGAGTTCTAGAATCTTGTTGTTCTTTGGGATTCCGGAATCTTGCTATTCTTTGAGATTCTGTATGGAATGCTGCTACTGCTTGGGTTTTGGCCAGGTACTAGAGACTTGGATTGGCCACCGTGAGAACGGGCTACTTTGCGGGATGGACCTTTGGTCTGACCCAGTAAGGCTAGTCTTATTCTTATTTTCAGTGTGGGGTTTACTGAGTACTAAGAACATAAGAAGTTGCCGCTGCTGGGTCAGGCTAGTGGTCCATTGTGTCCAGCAGTCCGCTCCCACGGTGGCCCCTGGGTCAAAGACCAGTGCCCTGAGACCAGCCCTACCTGCATACGTTTCAGTTCAGCAGGAACTTGTCTAACTTTGTCTTGAATCCCTGGAGGGTGTTTTCCTCTATAACAGCCTCTGGAAGAGCGTTCCAGTTTTCCACCACTCTCTGGGTGAAGAAGAACTTCCTTACATTTTAGAGAGTGCCCTCTTGTTCTCCCTACCTTGGAGAGGGTGAACAACCTGTCTTTCTCTACTAAGTCTATTCCCTTCAATACCTTGAATGTTTCGATCATGTCCCCTCTCAATCTCCTCTGCTCGAGGGAGAAAAGGCCCAGTTTCTCTAACCTCTCACTGTACGGCGACTCCTCCAGCCCCTTAACCATTTTAGTCGCTCTTCTCTGGACCCTTTCGAGCAGTACCGTACACTTCTTCATGTATGGCGACCAGTGCTGGACGCAGTATTCCAGGTGAAGACGTACCATGGCCCGGTACAGCGGCAAAATAACCTTCTCCGATCTGCTCGTGATCCCCTTAATCAATCCTAGCATTCTAGGAGGTGAAAGCTTGATCCTAAGCCAAGGGTATTGATCCTGTGTGAAGAGAAGGCACGTCTTCAGGAAAACTCGCGTTCCAAATTACTTTGTCCTTGACCGGCTCATCACTATCTAGTCATTTCCCTTTTCCTCTCTTTGTTGCTCGAAGTCTCTGTGTCATTCCCACCCATCCTCTGCCTAATTTAGCATTGTCTAAATCTGCACATTTCTACCATTCACATTATACGAGGGTGGTTTGAAAAGTTTGGTAAAAAAAAAAAAAAAAAAGGCAAGTTAAACATCATAGTTTCCATCGAGGGCTATACAATTTAGTCCAGCGAATGTCCAGTTTTCTCATAAGCTATTTTTCCTATGATATGGAAAAACTGGACACATGCTGGACTTGCGTGTAGAGCCCTCGAAGGAGACTACGTTGTTTAACTTGCTTTTTTATCAAACTTTTCAAACTATCCTTGTACAGGGAATAATTTTCACATAAATCAGCTTCCTATCTTTTATATTTACCAAAACTGCCCTCAATATGGAAGCTAAAAATTGTATGAACTTTATTCAACAGTCTTAAATATTTTCAAGATATATTGACTTATAATCAGCTTCATAACAATACAATATGAGCCTCATACAAGACATGGGGGAAGCCACTGCTTGCCCTGGATTGGTAGCATGGAATTTTGCTGCTCTGGGGATTCCGGAATCGTGCTACTCTTTGGGGATTCTGCATAGAATGTTGCTCCTATTTTGGGGTTCCGGAATCTTCCTAATCTTTGAGATTCTGGAATGTTGCTACTCCTTGGGTTTTGCCAGGTACTATGGACCTGGATTGGCCACCGCGAGAACGAGCTACTGGGCTTGATGGGCCATTGGTCTGACCCAGTGAGGCTATTCTTATGTTTAGCATCAAAGCAGTTTACAAATGTTCAAAAAAGATTAAGTTGGAAAGAAACTCCAGCAGTAATAGTATAAGAAGAAGATAGAGAAGATTGGAAAAGGAAGAGAATGATGAAGAAAGAGAAAATAAATAGATAGCAAGAGATGCCCTATCCGTGCGTCACCAGATCCCGCCACCTGTCGGATTTAGCATTGGAATGCAAGACTAATTACCTAATTTCTGAGAGCAGCTTTCAATTTCTGTTGGGTTGATTCAGCGAGAAGGTGGGGGTGGTAGTGAGTAGGTTTCTGTCGTAGTTAGATCCAGAGACCCAGGTGCCTACGGGCAATTTGTGACCTATTTATCTCAATCGAGAGTAGAGGGGGGGGGGGTAAAGGAAGGACTTACGACAGTCATTTCAGGTCACCAAGCTCAGCGTTCTCGGCACAACAGATTCATTTTTCTACATCAGTTTCTTGGCAGTTGATCTTGGAACATTTCAAATGTTTCCCAAAATCATTTTACCAGTTGGTATGCAATATAGTCATATACTAAAGAGAAATGCTAATGCAGCACTTTGGAGTTTTTTGGCCTACGTAGGGTTGGGAGGGATGTGTGGGTTTTGTTTTTTTTGTTTTTTTCATTCGTGCAGAATTGGCTACCAAGACAGGCTGGCTGATATTCAGCCCATAGTGGCCAGTGGTTTTGACAGCGTTGACCGCTGTGGGTAGAATTAGGCCCAGATATTCGCTGGCATCTACCTGGCTACTGGCACTGAATAGTGGGGTGTCTGGCACAGGGACACTTGACATTCAGTGCTGTGGCCAACCATGCAGACTTAGGATAGCATTATGTTACTAAGTATCCAGGCACTGACCCCAGATATCTGCAATAACCTGATAATGGCCAAATTTGGGTTTGTTTTTAGCACTGAAACAGGCCTGAATTCTGGGTTCGGGTTTCAGTCAAAAATTGCAGCTATTTTTGGCTGAAATTGAAACTTCCTGCCCCTGCTCCCCAGTTTGTGCTGCCACAAGCCTGGGCCAGCTCCCTTCAATTTACCAATATAACAAAAAATCCTTCCCGAGCCACCCACCAATTCCGCCTTCTCCCCATCTCTCATCCATGGGCCTCTCCAGGTATTCCTTCTAAAACTCTAGTGGTTTGGTGGCCTCTTTTCAGCAGGATAAAGGCAAAATGGCCCTTCCAGTCTGCCCATCCGCAGCATCCACTATCTCCTCCTCTCCCTATTGGCTAAGGCTCTTAACATTTGCATCTCCTCTTCCTATAGGCTAAGGCTCTTTACACCTGCATTGTGAGGTCATAGAGCTTTATGGTTATAGAAACATGATGGCAGATAAAGGCCAAATGGCCCATCCGCAGCATCCACTATCTCCTCCTCTCCCTATTGGCTAAGGCTCTTAACATTTGCATCTCCTCTTCCTATAGGCTAAGGCTCTTTACACCTGCATTGTGAGGTCATAGAGCTTTATGGTTATAGAAACATGATGGCAGATAAAGGCCAAATGGCCCATCCAGAGCATCCACTATCTCCTCCTCTCCCTATTGGCTAAGGCTCTTAACATTTGCATCTCCTCTTCCTATAGGCTAAGGCTTTTTACACCTGCATTGTGAGGTCATAGAGCTTTATGGTTAGAGAAACATGATAGCAGATAAAGGCCAAATGGCCCATCCAGAGCATCCACTATCTCCTCCTCTCCCTATTGGCTAAGGCTCTTAACATTTGCATCTCCTCTTCCTATAGGCTAAGGTTCTTTACACCTGCATTGTGAGGTCATAGAGCTTTATGGTTAGAGAAACATGATAGCAGATAAAGGCCAAATGGCCCATCCAGTCTGCCCACCCGCAGTAGCCATTATCTCTTCTTCTCTCCGAGAGATCCCACATGCCTATCCCAGGCCCTCTTGAATTCAGACACAATCTCTGTTTCCACTACCGCTTCCGGGAGACTGTTCCACGCATCTACCACCCTTTCTGTAAAAGCGTATTTCCTCAGATTACTCCGGAGCCTCTCACCTCTTAACTTCATCCTCTGCCCTCTCGTTCCAGAGCTTCCTTTCAAATGGAAGAGACTCGACTCACGCGCATTTACATTACGTAGGTATTTAAACATCTCTATCATTTCTCCCCTCTCCTGCCTTTCCTCCAAAGTATACAGATTGAGATCTTTAAGTCTGTTCCTGTACGCCTTATGACGAAGACCACGCACCATTTTAGTAGCCTTCCTCTGGACCGACTCCATTCTTACATCCATAAGAATATAAAAATAGTCAAGGTCCATCTAGCCTGCTTCCAACAGTGGTCCATCCAGGTCACAAGTACTTGGCAGAAATCCAAATAGTAGCAACAGTCCGTGCTACTAATCTCAGGGACAGCAGTGACCTCCCCATGCCTATCTCAATAGCAAACTATGGACTTTTCCTCCAGGAACTTGTCCAAACCTTTTTTTAAACCCAGCTACGTTAACCGCTGTTTACCACAACCTCTGGCAACGAATGAAAAATGATTTCCTCCTATGTGTTTTAAAAGTATTTCCATGTAACATCATTGAATGTCCCCTGGTCTTTGTAATTTTTTGAAAGAGTAAAAAAATCGTTCCACTTGTACCTGTTCTACTCCAATCAGGATTTAGTAGACGTCAATCATATTTTCCCTCAGCCGTCTCTTTTCTAAGCTGAAAAGCCTCAACCTCTTTAGTCTTTCCTCATATGAGAGGAGTTTCATCCCCTTTATCATCGTAATCACTTTTCGTTGAACCTTTTCTAATTCTGCTATATCTTGGATTGGATTCATTATTCTGATATACTGGTATTGACATAAGTAGTAAGATACAGTAATCAGAATTGAACACAATACTCAAGAAGAGATCCCAGTATTTATCATTGTTTTCCTAATAATTCCTAGCGTCCAGTTTGCTTGTTTGGCTGCCACTGTACGTCGGGCAGAAGATTTCAGCGTATTGTGTACAATGACACCTAGATCTTTATTATTCAATTAGTATGCATGAATTGTAATTTTGATAATACAATATATTAACAGTTTTATTGGACATATTTTACTTTCAAATGGTGCGATATCTGCTTATTTTGAGTGGTTTGAGGCAGGCAGTTCACAGAGATGTTACCTGAGTAACTCCTGGACGCTGCCCCAGACTCGATATTCACTGCCAGCACCTGAAATGGAGACCAGAACTGAATGTCTGGGTCTAATTCAGTCCGCAGTGGCCAACATTTCAAGAAACGTTGACTGCTGTCAGCTGAATATTTACTGGCATGTTTCATCTCTTCAGCTGAAAACCCTCTTCGTAGAAAATGTGCTTTTTTCCCCCATCGGGACTGCCAGTGTTTGTGCTTCTTGTGCTGGCACACTATGAATCTCCCCCCCCCCCCCCCCCACAACCCAATATTCCCCTCTCTCCAGTCAGATCCGTTGTCACTGTGGGAATCAAGGCGAGAGAGGGACCCTTCCAGTCTACTAGAATCGAATGGAGTGGCTGATCAACGCATTGCCTAATTCTGAAGTGGACCTATTCATGGAGGCCCAGGTGTCAGCTGTTGAAGTGAATGGAAGAGGGGAATTTGCCCTATTGTTATGTATATATTTGCTGTGTGTAGGTAAATTGCCTCAGGTAATACATAAGTCTGATGAATAGGTAACAAAATCACATAAATATTGCCAGAAAATCACCCTTTGGTGTCCTCCCCCACCCCTCCTTGGCTCTTGTACTTTCTCCCAAATTTCTGCCAATCTGCTTATGCTGATCCCACAGACTGGTTTTAACCTGATTTAGTTTCAACCTAAACGACATCTCCTGGCAGGTTTTCCCACTGTAGTGATCCTGACCTCAACTTTTCGATTCCCCTCCTTTACGAGCTCCTTCCCAGAGATGGAAACATGGAGACAGAGAAACAGAGACCATTGAAGGCCGACAAAAGGCCACAAGGCCCAGTTAGCCTGCCCCTTCATGCCCTCCTAAGCTTTCTTGATGTCAAATACGTTTTTTATCTCCACCACCTCCACAAGCAAGTCCATTCTAAGCATTCTCTGTGAAAAAGTATGTATTTTATGACATTACTTCTGAATCCATCCCCTTTCACCTATGTCCCCTCATTCCAGAGCCTCCTATCAATTGAAAGAGACTTCTACTTCTGGGCATTGATGCCATGGAGGTATTTAAATGTCCCCATCTTATCTCCCCTCTCCTGCCTTTCTTCCAAAATAAACATATTCATTTCCTACTGATCTCCCACCTACCCCCAGCAAACCTGGGAGGTGGGCTGGCTATACTGAGCCCTGCTGCAGGGGGTCAGGCTGAAATTGGGTACAGGACCACTTTGGGAAGGAGAAGGCTGGCAGGTAATTCTGTAACCTTAAAAGGAGAAGATGCCTCTTTAACATTATTCTTTCTGCTCCTGTCTTAGGTGATCCTAGGAGGTGGCAGGAAATACATGTACCCGAAAAACACTCCAGATGTGGAATATCCTGAGGATGCAAAAGCCAACGGCACCCGCTTGGATGGCCTAAATCTCACACAAGTCTGGCTGAGAAAGAAACCAGCAAATAAGGTATCAGGAGCTGTTCATGATTCATTGTAATTAGAGTTTCTGATTATTAACTGATATAAACACCAATAAACCCTGATGTTTTTTCCACTGGTGGGGGCTTGAGCCTTTCCTCCCATCACTCTGTGCCACTTGATCCGACTCTTCTTCTGGTACTGCAGGAGCTTGTAAAATGCGAGAACAAGCACTTCCTGTATTCTTGTGATAAACAGGAAGTGCCTATTGCCATGTTTTAAACCCTTCCATGGTGCCGGCAGAAGAGCTGGAGGAAGCAGCTCAGAGTGGTGGGAGCAAAGATACAAGCTCCTGTCACTCTGTGGAAGGAGGAGGAAGAGGATGGAGCTTGGAAAACTGGGGGCTGAAATAAGGGGAGGTTCTTACTGGGGGGGGGCTGGGATTTGGAAAGCTAGGGTTACCAGACGTCTTGGAAAACCAGGACATATTCTCTTTTCAGAGGACTGTCCAAAACCCGGCATTTGTCTGGGTTTTGGAAAGCACTGACGAGCTCCAGCCGCATCTGGAGGGCCTCTGAGCATGACGTCACACACATCCGCACATACTCCAGGCCCTCCAGATGTGGCTGGAGTTCGTCCGGAAGAAGAGAGAAGGCTTTGTGGAGGCAGGGCTGGGGGGCCAAACTGGGCGGGGCTAGAGGTAGAACATGGTGGGGCTAGAGGCGGAATGGAGCGGGGTCATGTGAAAAATATGGTAACCCCAGGAGGAGCTGATGGTGCTGGTGGGCTTTGAAGGGAAATGGAAACCTGTATACTGCCTTTCTGTGGCTTTGCAATTCAAAGCCGCGAGCACTGGAGGATGAAGTGACTTGCCCAGGGTCACAAGGAGCAGCACTGGGATTTGATCTCACAACCTCTGGGTGCGGAGGCAGCAGCTCCGCTGAAGTGTTTCACGTAATGGCTCCTGTGAGAATTTGGTAATGAAACCTCACACAAACCACAATGTACAGAATATGCTGAAGTTTGTGTCCCAGAAACTGAGACCTATTTCAATAATCTGTCCCTTTAAATGTATTGAAATGAATGAAATGACTAAGAAAACATATGGAAGAGATAAAAAAATCCAATGAATTGAGATCCTGGAAATGACTTTGAAGATATTATTAGTATATTTATTCGATTTTTTTTAGCCCGTCCTCCCAAAAGAGCCCAGAACGGGTTACAATGAATATATTGGTGCATTAAAATTATAAGTAAGATAGGTACAGAAACAGTATGAAAAATTAGAAGTAGAAATAGTGTGAAGAATACAAAAAAAGAGATTAGAATAGAATAGAGGGCACATTTGGGTGAGCCAGTGACGAGTGCTATCACACTGGACTGCAGGAATCAAGAGCGGACAAGTGGCATTCTGAGATTCCCCTCGTGTCTTTTAAAAGTATCATGAGCTGTTTCATAAGGCATGATATAAATTTAAACAATATTTTGAAAAACCTTTAAATCTGGCACATAAAGAGGAAGGGGAGGGATTAAGGGTTTGGGGAGGGAGGAGAAAGGAGAGACGAGGCTGTGGTTAGGCACTGCATTACTCAGTCTCTGTGGTTTTATGGCTTTTCATGTCCAACTGTGGTTTACGCTGCCACATTCATCTGATTTTCTGGGCCTGACTGGCTAATAAGCTGGTCCTGGAAAAGGCTTTCCCAGGGGCTAAACAAGACCTCTTCTGTGCACAGCTCCAGTGGAACCCGTTTTACAGGGAACGCAGAGAACAGACTTGAGACGCCCAGGTCTGAGTAAGCTCAGTTTAGGCAGTGGCGTAGAGGGCGCCCATGGCGGAAGGAAATGAGCAGTGCCCCCACAGCCCGTGCCTGCCACCCTTCCCCCCCCTACACTTGAGAAAGCTGGTCAGCGGTCGGTACTCCTTGGTACTTCCGTAACTTAAGTTCTGCCATTGTCCCCTCCTCCCCATGCGGGTCTGGCTTCTCTCCCTCCGACCGATTCCCCCCTGCTTCCGATCCACTAAAGACTCTTTTCTTGGACTCATTGAGTCTCCACATACACACTCTCTCTCCCCTCCCCCGGCTACACTGCCTCTGGTTCACTACAGACTCTTGGTTGGGCACATGCGTGCTCCCTCACCCCCTCCACCCCCCACCATGTCTACCCTGCCTCCAGTCCACTAATAATGCTTGGCCTCGGTGGTTTTGCGCCTGCCGGAGTGAGCGAGCAAGACGAGTCTCTCCTGGGGCAGGGCCACGGCAGTATAAAAGTTTAGATTTTTGCACTGGAGTAACGGGCTGTGGGAGAGCATGGCGCCCTTCCGAACATGGCGCCTGGGGCGGTCCACCCCCCTCCCTCACTATGCCACTTAGTTTAGCAAAGGATATGCCAGACGTAGGGCCTTTTCTAAACAACATGTGGGAGCGCACCTCTCTGAGGTGGCGTTAAGCGGAGGGAGCAGTTATTTTCCAAAAAAACGTGATGAAAAAATGAACAGCACAAATCCAGCAGTTTCCAGATGGAGTTCCACATCGAAAGTGGTGATTTCACAAACTTTCACATGAAAGTGGCACCCAGGGTTATAGAAACATAGAAACACGATGGCAGATAAAGGCCAAATGGCCCATCCGCAGCATCCACTCTCTCCTCCTCTCCCTATTGGCTAAGGCTCTTAACATTTGCATCTCCTCTTCCTATAGGCCAGGGATAGGGAACTCTGGTCCTCAAGAGCCGTATTCCAGTTGGGTTTCCAGGATTTCCCCAATGAATATGCATGAGATCTATAACGTGGAAGACATGTGGTCGACTTTGAAAGCAACCATACAAGAAGCAACAAACCGCTATGTAAAATCAGTAAGTAAACGGAGAAGGAACAATAAGCCACAGTGGTTTACTGCGGAGATCTCAGACCTGATCAAGGAGAAGAAAAAAGCATTCATCTCTTACAAACAATCAGGGAAGCAGGACTCTAGAGCAGACTACCTGACCAAATCAAAAGCCGTCAAAACAGCAGTCAGGGAGGCTAAATTCCTCATGGAGGAGTCTCTAGCAAAGAACATCCAGAAGGGAGATAAATCCTTCTTCAGGTATATCAGTGATAGAAGAAAAAACTCAGGCGGGATTGTACGTCTTAGGAATCCAGATGGAGACTATGTGGAAAAGGATTCGGAAAAAGCCCAACTATTAAATGAATACTTCTGCTCAGTCTTCACCCGAGAAGCGCCAGGGTTCGGCCCTCAGCTACAGACAAGGGTTGGCTCAGTTGACCCGTTTAGTAACTTTGAGTTTACGCCCAGCAGTGTCTACGGTGAGCTGTCAAAGCTCAAGGTTAACAAAGCAATGGGGCCGGACAACCTGCACCCCAGGGTGCTTAGGGAGCTGAGTGATGTCTTGGCGGAGCCACTGTCCACGCTCTTCAACCTCTCCCTTAGTACAGGCAGCGTCCCGTTGGACTGGAGGACGGCTAACGTCATTCCGCTGCACAAGAAAGGCTCAAAGATGGAGACAGCAAACTACAGACCAGTGAGTCTAACATCGATAGTGAGCAAACTAATGGAAACTCTAATCAAACACCAATTAGATAAGATCCTGGATGAGGAGAATCTACGGGATCCCCGACAACATGGATTTACTAAGGGGAGATCCTGCCAATCCAACCTGATCAGCTTCTTTGATTGGGTGACAGGGAAGCTGGATATTGGGGAGTCCCTGGACATCGTGTACCTGGACTTTAGCAAAGCATTCGATAGCGTACCACACCGCAGGTTACTGAGCAAGATGAGTTCTATAGGATTAGGTAACACATTGACGAAATGGGTTGGGAGCTGGCTTGGAGGTAGGCTCCAAAGGGTGGTGGTGAACGGCACCCCCTCCGAAATGACGGAGGTGATTAGTGGAGTACCACAGGGCTCAGTCTTGGGCCCAATCCTATTCAACATCTTTATAAGAGACCTGGCAGAAGGGCTTCGAGGTAAAATAACATTATTCGCCGATGACGCCAAACTGAGTAATGTAGTGGGCAAATGCACAACAGACGAAGATTCAATGCCCGACAACATGATGCACGACCTACTCCTACTGGAGCGATGGTCTAGGACATGGCAACTCAACTTCAATGCCAAAAAATGCAAAGTTATGCACCTGGGCAGCCAGAATCCATGCAAGTCTTATACCCTTAATGGCGAGATCCTAGCAAAAACGGTAGCAGAACGAGACTTGGGGGTAATCGTCAGTGAGGACATGAAGTCTGCCAATCAAGTGGAGCAGGCTTCGTCCAAGGCAAGACAAATCATGGGCTGCATACGAAGGGGTTTCGTCAGTCGTAAGGCGGAAGTCATTATGCCATTGTATAGATCCATGGTGAGGCCCCACCTGGAATACTGTGTGCAATTCTGGAGGCCGCATTATCGCAAGGATGTGCTGAGACTGGAGTCGGTGCAAAGAATGGCCACCCGGATGGTCTCGGGACTCAAGGATCTACCATACGAAAAACGGCTTGACAAATTACAGCTATACTCGCTCGAGGAGCGCAGAGAGAGGGGGGACATGATCGAGACGTTCAAGTATCTTACGGGCCGCATCGAGGCGGAGGAAGATATCTTCTTTTTCAAGGGTCCCACGACAACAAGAGGGCATCCGTTGAAAATCAGGGGCGGGAAACTACGAGGTGACACCAGGAAATTCTTTTTCACTGAAAGAGTGGTTGATCGTTGGAATAGTCTTCCACTACAGGTGATTGAGGCCAGCAGCGTGCCTGATTTTAAGGCCAAATGGGATCGGCACATGGGATCTATTCACAGGGCAAAGGTAGGGGAGGGACATTAAGGTGGGCAGACTAGATGGGCCGTGGGCCCTTATCTGCCGTCTATTTCTATGTTTCTATGTTTCTATGTTACTTTTGATGCATATTCATTGGGGAAATCCTGGAAACCCGACTGGAATATGGCTCTTGAGGACCAGAGTTCCCTACCCCTGCTATAGGCTAAGGCTTTTTACACCTGCATTGTGAGGTCATAGAACTTTATGGTTAGAGAAACATGATGGCAGATAAAGGCCAAACGGCCCATCCACAGCATCCACTATCTCCTCCTCTCCCTATTGGCTGAGGCTCTTAACATTTGCATCTCCTCTTCCTATAGGCTAAGGCTCTTTACACCTGCATTGTGAGGTCATAGAACTTTATGGTTATAGAAACACAGAAACACAATGGCCCATCCGCAGCATCCACTATCTCCTCTTCTCCCTAAGAGATCCCACATGCCTGTCCCACGCTTTCTTGAATTCAGACATAGCCTCTGTCTCCACCACTTCTTTTCCAAGCATCTACCACCCTTTCTGTAAAACATATTTCCTGTTAGAGGGAACTCCTGATTATTATGTTTATTATGATCATTTGTTATATAAAGGGAATTAGCCCTTTCTTAATGTGGGCTAGATGGGAATTTTGTTGATTAAATAATGATTTTTATTTTCTTAAATGGTCATTGACTGTAAAATCCCACTCTTGACTGTCTTGCAATATGAACGGTTGTAAAATTATAAATTAAAAAAACCCCATATTTCCTGATATATTTAGGGCAAGACACTGGTCAGACCATAGCTCTGGTGCTTCACCTCATTCCACTGCTGGTGGCCTTAGCTAAAATGCCAGAGTGTAAGCTCACAGTGGCAGGAACATGTTTGCTCTGTCTGTCTGTAACTCACCCTGAGGCTAGGTTTGGAAAGGCAGGAAATTTAAATGCAAATATGCATGAATCTATTTGCATAAATCAGTTATTGCACATGTATTGACTGACTATGTTAGAATTCAAATCTGTGAGGTGGGAATGAACAAAAAGAATCCAGTTTCCATTGACAACTCAAATCAGTTTTGAAGGTTCTCAAATATAAACCAGCTTCATTGTTTTAGATCTTCTTGGCTTGATCATCTCTGCCCAAAAAACAAGTCACAGTGGAAATGACCGACGAACAAAGAAGGGCCTTACTGGGTCAGAGCAATGGTCCAGTCCTCACGGAGGCCAATGCAGGTCACTCGTTCCTGGCTAAACCCCAAAAAGTAGCAACATTCCATGCCACTGATCCAGGGCAACCAGGGTGATGTTTTTTATCATAGTAAATCGCATAGCGCTTTGATAGTTGGGTACATGCGGAGTTGACGTGGGCCGTGTTTCGGCACTATTGCCTGCTTTGTCAGCTTCAATTTGTATTTTAGCTAAAGTATGTTTTTATGATTTTGTACACCGCCTAGAAGGTTGATAGGGCAGTATAAGAAATAAACTTGAAATTGGAACTTGATTAGGAAGGCTGAGGAGGAACGAATGGAGTTGGTGGTGTATCATGGAAGAATAAGTCTCAAACTATGACTGTGGTAGTTTGACAAGCATTCCTTTTAATAATAATAATAATAATAACTTTATTTTTATATACCGCCATACCACAAACCGGTCTAAGCGGTTTACAAGGGAAGAGACTGTATACAGACGGCGACATTACAGAGTTTAGTCAGGTTTATCTGGAAGTGTATTGAAAGTACATCAGGTTGAGGTGGGGTCAGAGAAATTTGTCAAAGAGATCAGTTTTTATTGACTTCCTAAACGTTTGGTACCAAAGTGCATTTGAGATGAAGTTGGTTAAACATTTGCTCCATTTGCCTGCTTGGAATGACAATGTTCTATCGAGGTCTCTCTTGTAGGTGCAGCCCTTTAGGGATGGAAAAGCGAACAGGTAGGTACTGCGTGTATTTGCTGTGCCTGGGAATTCGAATTGGTGAGACCGATAGGTTGGGGATGAACCTGTCATGGTTTGGAAGCAAAGGCAAGCAAACTTAAAGATGACCCTTGTAGTTTTTTGTGATATGGGCTTACATGGTCTGATTTCTTGAGGCCATAAATGAGACGGACTGCAGCATTTTGGATGACTTTCAGGGAAAGGGTGGTAGTTGAGTGGAATAGTAGAGGTGGTGGAGACAGACTATGTCTGAATTTAAGAAAGCTTGGGACAGGCATGTTGGATCTCAGGGAGAGGAGGAGATAGTGGATGCTGCGGATGGGCAGATTGGAAGGGTCGTTTGGTCTTTATCTGCCATCATGTTTCTATCCCTGTCTGGTCATTCCTACTTTGACTGGGATTTTTGGGGCTTTTGTGACTTGGTTCTTCTGTTTCTTCGCTGCTACATAAAATAATTGTGTCCATCCAAGAAGTAGCCTGCTCAATTGAGGAATATACAGCTGGAGGAAGCCAGGGAAGGATGGCAGACGGCACTCATTTGAATCTGATGGCCTGGGTTTATGGAGGTGAGTTAGATAAATGGAGGTCAGAGAAGGGTTTAGAACCCAGGACAGCTTGGCTGAGGCACCAAGGGAGCAGGGAATAAGGGATCAGGGAGGGAAGGAGGGAGGGGGATTCATTGCTGCGGCAGTGCTGTGGCCCCACCACTTGTCATATATTAAACCCAGATGAGTTCAAAGACCAAACTGGAAAAAAGATGCAACATGTGATCCATAAAAGGTTCTTTTCGCAGGCACTAAATCAAGAAGGATTTAAGAGGTGAAACCGATTTGTGTTTGAACTCTTTCAGCTTCCCAGTTTCTGGCTGCAGATTGATTGATTGATTCAATCATTCAATTTTCTATCCCGTTCTCCCAGGGGAGCTCAGAATGGTTCACATGAATTTATTCAGGTACTCCAGCATTTTTCCCTGTCTCTCTCAGGGGGTTCACAATCTGTCTAATGTCCTTGGGGTAATGGGGGGATTAAGTGACTTACCCAGGGTCAGAAGGAGCAGCAGAACCCACAACCCAGTGGAAGCATGGGGCTCAGGCAACTGTCCTTTTTCCATCCTGACCCCACGCTGTGCTGGGCATGTTTCAGAAATCTTTCACTAATTGCAAGCTGCTTAAGATTTTCAAGAAACATTTGGTTTTATTTAAAAAAAAAAAAAAAAAGCGATAAAATTTCCACAAACACTAACTGGGGAAATCAGAACCACACTGAAAAGAGAAAGAAAGGCACTGATGAAGGGGTGTAGCCACGGGCGGGTCTGGCCCACCTAGTTTGGTTTCAGGCCCAGCCACTGGCAGCAGTTTGTACATGCTGCCAGCAGCTGAACCGGAACCTTCCGTTTACATTTTGTGTCAGAGGGAAGGCTTCTGGGTCAGCTGTTGGGTACATGAACATGGGGGTGGGTGGGAAGGGAGAGAGAGAGAAAGTTTGCTGCATGGGTTGGAGGGGTGGGAAGTGAGAGAGAAAAATAATGTGCTGCATGTGTTGGTGGGAGGGGGGGGGAGGAAGAGAAAGAGAGATAGATTTGAACTTCGGGTTCAGGCCTGCCCAAAATTGGCCGTCTGGCTATGCCACTGCACTGATGCTGTTGCAAGGTATACAAAGTTTTCCTCCAAAGATTGCCAAGTGAATGAGGAATCACGTTTGCACTCGTAAAACCTTTGATAATATAACACTCCAGTTCCTTTATACGTGTTGAGGCCAACCATAATGCTAATTCTTCACCTACCTGCATGGCAGGACTTCAGCCTGTATCATCTTCACAGGGTTAATGATTTCTAAGCTCAGCTTCCGTAGGCGTGCTTAGGCACTTCTCGTAGGCACGAGTCAGACGCCTTAAATGTAGGCCTGTAAAAAGCAGTGGTAGGTGCTTTTGTTGCAGGCGCCGTTTCTTGAAACAGGCCCTAAAAGTCCACCCGGCGTTGTCCTCCCATTCCAAATGACTTGGAGTTTCCATCAAAGCCCTCTGCAGCCCATCCTAAGCCAAAACTGCTATATGTGGGAAATGGATTCCACCAGAAGAATTCAAGTCCCGATAAATGGACCCTGTATCCTGGGGGGGGGGGGTCTCCAGGGGGGATGGAAAGCCTGAGGGAGTCGAGCAACAGGAGTGGGTTGGGACGATGGTCTTTCCAAATCAAAACAAGTCAATGAAGAAAATCAATAGAAATATCAGTTTATTCTGTTCATCTACCAAGATCCCATGAGGTTGTCATAGGGATTAACTGTACAAGCCGTGACTGCTAGGTTTTTCTTTTTGTCTATATTAGGTGTTATCAGACACAAGTGTTTATATCTTACTACTCTCTTACTATTTCACAGATACCTAAGTAAACTTTTTTTATTTAAAATTTTGGAACAACACCAAAAACCTGTGCAGCTGTGCAATTTGTTTACTGTGGGAAGCAGAGAAAGCGCCACAGTTCCCAGCTCTGCTCCTGCCTCGGAGGAGAGTGGAGCAATGGCTGGATATGTGTACTCTGCAGGAGAGGAGAGACGGGGATCTCAAAGAGACATCTCTGTTCCTCAAAGATATAAATACTTGTAATGTAGAAGAAGTAAACGTTTTTCAAAGGAAAGAATGTTCTAGAACAAGATTTCACACTATGAGGCTGTTTGTGGGTCAGAGCCAACATCTGGAAATATTTCTTCATGCAAAGGATTGTGGCTATATGGAATAGTCTCCTGGGGAGGTGGTGGAGACATGATACGCAGTTCAGTTCAAGAAAGCCTGCGAGAAGCATAGAAGATCCATCATCGTGAATGAGCGAGGGATAAGCCAAGGGCCAGCTTAGGTTTTTGGCGTTTAGCAGGAATGAGATTGGCAGACTAGATGCATAGTCCCTAGGGACTGTGGTAATGTGTGAGTGTTGGAGGCCTGGGCCATTAAACATGCAGCCAGACAATTCAGAGGCAAACAAAACGGTTTAAAGGTCAAAATATGAGAGAGCCTTATGAACAAAGTACAAATCAACAAATGTTATCTTTCCCTACTTTGACAGGAGACACAACTGCAAACTTCAGTGCCGTCCTCCTATCCCTGGAAAACCTCTCTCTAGCAAGGCATAAACTTAGCTTCCTACTGCAGTATACAGGATACCAGTTACAAACCTCTCACTAGGTCCTTGCAATCCAGAGGTCAGTCCTGGAGACTCTTTCTTTTCCCTCTTGGCCTCCTCTCATGTCTCTGCTCTGGGGTTTTCTATTTGTCGGCTGATCCATGCCCTCCCTGTTGAGCACTCTAGAACTAAGACCTCTTAAGGTGGTCCTGTAAGATAGTGTGCTTAAGGGAGACTGGCAGTTTCACAAAGCAGAAAAACCCTCACTCATAGGGTTAAGTCATCAATCATAGTAATTCTTGATCAGTCTGTTGAGAAATTCTTCATCAAATTCAGAAGCTGACCAACGACCAGATGCAACTTTAATTACTCATCCTTTATTGTAGTGAAGTTGCTTGCCCCAACTTCACTACAATAGAGGATGAGTTTCCAACAGTGGCCAACCAAGGTCCCAAGTACCTAGCTAGATCCCATGTAGTATAACAAATTTTATTCTGCTAGGAATAAGCAGTACCATATTGGATTCCTGCACACTGATGAGGGTAAGAATAATGTATTTGATATATTGCTTTTCTGTGGTACAGTTCAAGTGGTTTAAATTGGGTTAACCCAGGGTAATATGGAGTCACAGTGGGAACTCAACCCAGTTCCATTAGTCTTCACCCTCCACTCCAGTGGGGGTCAGTTGGTACGGGTGGGTAGAGGAAAATGGGAGAGCAGTTGACAAGGTTTGGGGAAGAGGCTTGAGCCCATTCAAGATATCACAGAAAATAACGTGAAGAATGCACTGCTGTGACACCATTTTCACATGCCATTTGTTTCTAGACTGGAAACACATTCCTCTTGACCGTGTCAGTTGCAGTTCATTTTGAATGTTTGTTTTACTCTTAGGTTGCTCGTTACGTATGGAATCGCAGACAACTCCTTGAGCTGAAATCTCAAGAAGTAGACTATGCCCTGGGTGAGTTTGAAGGGTGAACAAGGGTCCAATACAGGACATCATGAACAAGTTGTCAACCTCACATATTAACAGTAAATGACAGCAGGTAAAGGTCACCCAGCCTGCCCAGCGACATCACAGAGGACAGTTCAGATGATACTGCAGTTAACACACCCGGCCGACCTCCCAAGTACCTGGGGCCATGGAGGATTAAGTGACTTGCCCAGAGGAGGAAACTCTGAGCCTTACTCCATTAAGTAACAACAGATGTAACATGGCAATTCTGGTGCTGACTTTCGGTGACCGCTCTAGGTTAATGGGGATAATAATATTTATGTGAGGAGAAATGGCTATACTGGAAACACCTGGATTCCTTCCATTCAATCTCTCTGTCTTTCTCAGGTTTGTTTGAGCCCACGGATATGATATATGAACTGGACCGAAATAATGTTACCGACCCTTCCCTGTCAGAAATGGTGACGGTGGCGATTGAAATCCTGAAAAAAAATCAAAAAGGATTCTTCCTTCTTGTGGAAGGTAAGTGAAGTCTTGGAGATTCATGGAATACGCAGCTCCCAAGCCAAGTCAGAAACCCAACAAACAGGGGTTAAAGAAAAGCTTTCTCTCCGTCATCCTATTAAAAGGGGAGGAGTGCCTGTTTTTATTGGATGAGCACACCTCTTAGGGGCTGGGTCTTCAAATAGATTGGTGTTGCACATCCATGAGAAGAATGAACCTTACTTCTAAGCCAGGGTATGTGGCATCCTCCTGCCATTTTTTCTTCTGCTTTAATGGTAAGAAATGGGACTAGATACCAAAATTTTTTCCATAGAGTAATAGTTAATTAAATGCAAAAGCCTCAGTCCCACCACTCCACCGCTGTTAGGATTCTGAACCGCGGGAAGAAATTATGTGATGACTTCCCATTTCTTACCATTAAATCATAACAGTATTATGGACGGATATTAAGGTTGGAATAATACAACGAACATAGCCATTATTTAAGTAAATTTTTTCTTGTGCGGCATGGCAGGAGGGAGTGGGCATCCCTCCTGCTGTGTTTGCTGCCACGAGGGGGGGGGGGATTAGTTCCCAGTGGAGGTTCGTCGGAGATCGATTGATGTTTTTTTTCAGTTTAAACTCTCTTTTGGAGTGTCGAGTCTTATTAAACAACAAAGTGAGCACTGAAGGTCTGCAAAAGTGAGGCTGGTGCAAGTTGATGCCCATAAATGTGCCATGCAACACATGTGACTGATAGTATTCTACAAGTTGCATGCTTTGATTGGCAAGATGCTCATGGCACCTCCATTTATTTAAGAAATTTCTACCCTGAAGCATTCTGGGCTGATTACATTTCACATGCGTAATAAAAACACACAGATAAAATATGCTTCATCAAACTAATAATACAGAAATGATCTAGAGGTAGGTCTTGTCAGACAAATCTAATCAATTTCTTTGACTGAGTGACCAGAGAATTGGATAGAGGATGTGTGCTAGATGTGGTGCATTTAGATTCTAGCAAAGCCTTTGACAGTGTTCCACACAGACGTCTAATAAATAAACTGAGTGCCCTCGGGATGGGTCAGGAACTGGTTGAGTGGAAGGCGAAAGAGGGTAGTGGTCAATGGAGATCGCTCTGAGGAAAGGTCATTCCACCTCAGAATTTGGGCCGACATGAAAGCAGCACCAGATGAGCTGAATATTATTCCTAGTTTCTGCTGGCCTCTCTTCTCACCGTCTCTAGGGGGAAGGATCGATCACGGCCACCACGAGGGAAAGGCCAAGCAAGCTTTGCACGAAGCAGTGGAGATGGACAAAGCCATTGGCATGACAGCCCACATGACCGCAGAGGAGGACACGCTGACTGTGGTGACAGCTGACCACTCCCACGTCTTCACACTAGGGGGTTATACACACCGTGGAAACCCCATTTTTGGTACGTGCAGCTTCCAGTCCGTTAGCCACACAGGTCCGGATTCTCGAACCAGCGCCAGCTTTGGAATCGCGCCGACACGAAAGAAAAGCGCTGGAAATGTAGGCCAGGGTTTTCCAGGCCTACGATTCCGGCGCTTGTCTTCGCAAGAATCGCATCTATGCAGGCGCTTTAGGTCACCTAACACCCCTTCCGGCATTCGGCGGCGTAAAGCAGCTATGTAGGCGAAATTCTGCTGCTGATTTTCTAAGCGCCAGTATTCAAAACGCTGTTTGGATACCTAGAAAATCAGCAATGGTATGAAAATCTAGGCCACAGTGCTGGGGTTTCCTCATCTTGCTGCTCTCACTCTCCTCCATCCCTTCCAGGGTGACCCTTCAAATGTGCTCAGAACAAATGCACGCTGATAATTGCGCCCCGACATTTGTTCGCACGACTAAAGCATGCACTGAATGGGGTGTCCGCCCTGAGGGGGGTGGGGGGACCCCCCTCCCACTACACTTAAAAAAATTCACTTCCTATCTAGTGTTAGGGTGAGGGGGGATGGAGGGGTCTGACAGGATACTTTTTTGCCTTTTTGAGGGTTACAAAGTAACTCTTTTTTGAGGGGGTGTGGGGGGAACCCCCACACCCCACTACACTTAAAAAATTCACTTCCTATCTAGTCTTAGGGTTGGATATCTAGAAGGCCCTGATTGGCTGAGACTCCTCAGGCTCTATCCTAGGCCTGAGGAGTCTCAGCAAATCAGGGCCTTCCAGATATCCTTCACGGGCTGCACTTGTCAGTGTACCCCCTGCCAGAATAATTTGTGACTTCTCCATGACTTTCTTTTCACAGGTTTGGCTCCGTCAGTCAGCGATCTTGATAAAAAACCCTTTACCTCAATCCTGTATGGAAATGGACCAGGCTTCAAACTGTTGAACGGTGCACGAGAAAACATCTCCTCCGTCGATTATGGTACTTATTTATAGTTATTAGCGTCAACGCTGGTGGTATCTTGTCTCTATTTCTCACGGCCTTATTCCCTCATCTCTATCCATCCGCCCACATCTCACCTCTGAACTCATCCCTCCCCTAATTTGCATCTTCTCCTACTTCTCCCTTTCTCTTTATGTCTTTGTTCATCTCATTTCATCTCTCCAACACAGCCCTTTATCTTCATTTCCTCATCACCTATGTTCACATGTATTTATTTGTTAAGATTTTGGTTAACCTTTAAGAAGAGATTTGTCCAAGGCAGTAGACAGCAAGTATAGCTTGATAGGAACAATTTACATTGTATTAAGAATAGTACAATGACTAGATGAGACTATAAACAACAGTTAAATCAATGAGGTGCATTGAGAGGTATGAAATCCTAGATAATATGAGATGTTTAAATAGCTATGTGAGGCAAGTCTCTTTCAGTTGAAAGGAAGCTCTGGAATGAGGGGGCATAGGATAAAGGGGAAAGGCCAAGAAGGAACCCAGAAAATACTTTTATCATGGAAAGGGAATGGGGCCTTTTTTGTGGCTTTGGCATTTCAACGCTGGGCACTGGAGGATCGAATGACTTGCCCAGGGTCACAAGGGGCAGCACCAGGACTTGATCTCACAACCTCTGGGGTGCAGGAGCAGCAGCTCTACCAGTGAGCCACACCTTCCATATCCATCTTCCAATCACCGGCAGGTGCTGCCAATGGCAAAGTAAGGGGTAGGGGTGTCTGCCTTGGGCGCCGTCTTGGTGGGGGCACTCCTTCCCTTCCCCCCTACCTCTATAACGTTCCCAGCGTGAGTGCAAGCCCAACCTGCTGCTTGCACCAGCATCGGCCATGCCAGAAGGGAGACTCTTTGGCCAGTCCTGGTTTTAAAATTACATCCCATAGCAGTGTAGTATTTGTAGTCCATGATTCTGTCCACTGAAATCAGTGTTGCATGTACCATAATGCACCAGGATGAGGCTGGCAGAAATGCAGGACTGGCCCAAAATATCTCCCTTCTGGAATGGGTAACCAAGTCACCCCAGCGGTGTCTGTAGAAACCAGTATTACCAATGCATTATTTATTTTCATCAAATGGTCAGTTGTATTTCATCATCTTCGGTCTGGCAGTATTGACGCAGTGGTTCTTGGCATATCCTGTGCAGTTGCCTGACTCCAGTGATGTTTGAACCCTGCCCCCTAGTGGTTGCTAAATGCACTGCTTTAAAAACTCCAGACAGGTCTGGTTTGCAGAATGATGAACAGATAAAAAAGAATCACATTCTTAGAATAAACCTAGGCAACTGTATGGCCTGAATTGCATTGTGCGACCTGTAATGTGCACGCAGATGGCTCGTTACCCAGACACTTCTTTTGAGGGTAACTTTCTGCATTGGCCCCTGTGAAAATTCAAGAGCTGTGACATCAGGTGGAAAATATTCCAGTAAGAGGACTGGAGCGCCTCCTGCTGGACAAGAGACAGCAGAGATGGATGTAGGCTGGACAGGGTTGTGCATGTCGGAGTGCTGAGGGGTACGCAACTTTGTGGCCATTTCAGAAGAAATGGATGTTTGCCACCAGCCAGCTGTTTCTCAGGAAATCCAGACGCTGTGTGGCACCAGCTGATACCGGTGGTTCTGTTTGTCTTCCTGGCCACCTTTTGTTTTTCAAGGCGCCATTCAATCGGGTTGGCAACCAAAGGAGTGTGTGGTAATCTAACTCCAAACAACAGAGAAGCTCTGTCTGCCTCAGACCTTGATATGCCCTTGAACTGTTCATAACATATTTATGTAAAAATATAATTTATCGAAGACATGACACTGGGATGCATGATAACACTGTATGGATCGCCCAGAGGGGGGTCTGTAAGGCTATTCGGAGACAGTATCCAGCTACCTATTTGGAGACCCGGTGTATGCAGATTTTTCTCATTCATTGCTATTGTGAGTGACGTGAAAACTTGACTGACTGTGGGGTTTCAGCACTGGGGATGTAAACAGGATTAGCTTACTGGTTGTAGGTTTCTGGGTCCTGTTGTGTCTTGTCAAGTAGAAACCGATGTTTCAGCCATCGAGCTGTGGCTTTCTTCAGGTCTTTGTAAATTGTGGGTCCAATGACCTGACTGGGAACAGGGAAGACCATTGGTCACCAATTTGAATTTTGGAGGGAAATTGGTGACCAATGGACTGTCCTATTCCTAATCAGGTCATTGGACCCACAATTTACAAAGACCTCACAGCATACCCTAAAGAAAGCCACAGCTCGATGGCTTGAAACATCGGTTTCTACCTGACAAGACGCAGCCAGTTGTGGAAACTCTGAGAGAACAGGATTTGCTTAGTTTGTCCCTTTTCACATGGATAGGGTTACCAGATTTTATGTTAGTAAAATCCAGACCACTTAGCTCCGCCCCTGCTGTCTGTTCGTCAGGCAGAAAGGCATCCGTGGATGCGATGTGATGGTATCATGCACATGAGCACGTGCCATCATTGCATTGCAACCATGCATGTGCGGAAGCCCCCCTCCCCACGCAATTTCTTTTCAAAGCACGGACAAAGTGCCAGGTTTTGAAAAGCCATCTGGACCCCCGGACGTCTGGTAACCCTTGACATGGAGCTAAAACATCTCTCTCTCTCTTTTCTGTGAAAGCAATGCAAAGTACAGTTTAACCTCCGCAAACATTCATTCCATCTCTCTTCTTACCACAGCTGACCGGAATTATTTAGCGCAGTCTGCAGTGCCCCTCCGCATGGAGACCCATGGTGGCGAGGATGTGGCCATCTTTGCTAAAGGCCCACTAGCCCACCTCCTGCATGGCGTCCATGAGCAGAACTACATTCCTCACGTCATGGCGTATGCGGCCTGCATTGGACAGAATAAGGATCACTGCAAGTCGGGGGCTTCTCGGAGCGCCATGGGGTCCCTGACGCTTGCCTCTGCGCTCCTTTCTCTATTCTTGGGGTGGCCCTGGGATTAAATACAGCAGCTCCACCTCTAGTATAGGTCTGAACCATTTCCCCTCCACTACTGGGGGGCCGCACCGCTTGTGTATGCCCTCTTTTCCAGGACTTGCGAACCTTTCCAAGTGGAGGACTGAGCCTTCCTATACCCCCCTTTCCTGTCCACATGGTTTGTGATCCTTCATAAAGCTTTTTCCAACCCTCGAAGTTGTGGGGCAGATAAGTCATAGTTTTGCACTAGATTTAGCCGTGAAAATGTTTTGGCATTTTCAGTGGGCAAAATCCTGGGTCAAAACTCGAATAATTTTATGTAATGCAACAACATTTTTGCCATATCTGTTTTACTGTATGAAAATGAGGTCCTGACTGCTCAAGATACATCTCAAAGTCAGGTCCTAGTGAACAAACATGAGCTCTAAGCCACAGAGAAACCATATACGGTACAGGCAAACCAAAGTTTTCTGCATCCCTGCAGGGCAACTTGAGTACCGGTATTTGTAATATTACTTTGATCACCTCCACCTTGACCTTGGTCGGGAAGCCCTGTTGAAGTCCTTAGTTTATTTGCAGCCCAAGGCGTGTGAGCTGTGTGCTGGATCAATGACTGCGGCTGCCTCGGACCGTCCCTGGTCAGCGCTCTGCTGCTTTTCCAAACAACCTATCTTCAGGAACCTGGAAAGAATTAAGATGTTTGCTGTTCTTGATAGCAGTTGCATGACACCAAAGTCTGTACATTTTTTCTATAATTATTTCTGTTTATGGTAATTAAGTTACACATATTTTCCATGTTCTCTTAGAAAAATAAGACGTTAACAAGACTTTTAGGATTATGAGGGGGAGGGGGCAGCAGCTGAAGATCCTTGGAGGAGCCAAGTCTTGCTCATAATAACTAGCAGAGGGTCTCCTTTAGCTTAAGTGCTACTTGGAAGTTATGAAACCCTCCAGCACCAAATTCTGGATTTGGGAAATCGGCCTGATTTAAGGAATGAGGTAAAACATGCAGGGATGCTTGAAACGGTCTCCTGAGCTGGAGAATCTAATTTCTTGCAGCTTTTGGAAGGGGGAAAAACTACGCAGAAAAGAAAAAAATGAAGTGTACAAGAAGGATCTAGTGTGAAAAAGCAGTTTGTAACTTTCACCCAATCCCAAAATTTAACTCTTGATGAAAGTATTAGAAACATTTGTGTGTGAAGCACATAATGAATTATGTTCAGTGTCCAAAGCTTCGCAGGATTTCTACCTCTGTAGCTAGTGGGATTTTCATGTAGCACAAGTGAGGAGGACATCAAGACTTAAGATTGGTAGGGTGGGCAGTAACAAATGTATCCTGCTGGCTACCCTTAGAAAGACGACCAGCCAGCTGTTTCTCACACCCTCCCCCCGCACAAGTTTCAAATAAGATACCATGGTACCACAATGGAGATAGGCAGCTTGCCCTCTTGAATGACTATCCAGAGGCACTTCTCCATTAGGCCTGTTGCTAAATCTGGATTAGAGTTGGGGTTCTTTAAATAGTCTTCAGACTGGGTCTTCAAGCCGAGTGCCAGATTGGTGGCTGGCAGAGGCATGGATCACCCCTTAAAATGCAGAAGGACCAAGATGCAATCGAGGTGGATAAAGGACTCGAGCGTTGATTTTATATTGCAATAGTCTTAGACCTGGCGGCCATTGTGAAATGACCAATTATATCTCAGTGGACAAGAGAAACAGAATTAGCAGCAGAAAGATGACGGCCGGGACTCGGAACCATCGTGCGAATCCCAAGGGACCAAAGCAATAATATCAACCAAGTGGATTTTGCTCAGAGATGGAATCCTTTTAATAGAGACGGATCAAAGATTGATTCCAATTTTTATAACTGTGATTTTAAAACAAATTTTCCAAGAATTAAAGAGTGGTTTGCTTTCTTGATGTATGAGCACCCGGTTTGACTTTTATTTTGTGGTGTCTGATTTTCTTTTTTCTATAAATCTTTATTAATTTTCAATTTGAGAACAGTGCATTAAATATATATATATACGATTAACATCATAAACAGCACTTACACTCGATCAAAGAATATGACAAAATTTTCCTCCCCCCCTCTGTCCCTAATTCGAGAACAAAAGCAAAGTGCTTTAAATTATGCATACAATTAATATCATTAGTAAATGTCCAATCACTTCCTTAGCATTAGTCCATACTTAACATCATATACCAGAAGACTAATGTAAACTAGTTCATCAATTTTACAAATTCTTTAGGGCTTCAGACATGCCATTATTTGTTCGCTGATATTTTTAGCGATACAAAACGTGTTTTTATATGGCTTCATCATTTGCCCATATATATTTATTTTTTTGCAGTTTCTCTTATTTTATATATAAAGTGCTTCCCATAAATAGTTGTAAAAAAGTTAACTTATCTTAGCAAATTGTCATTTCCTTAATAGGATCGGGTCGGGGCTTGTCACATCGACATGTTTCGCCGTAAGGCTTTTTCAAGATACAGTCCCCTATAGAAATGAAAGAAGACATTATAATTCCCATCCCCGTGCATTCTATGGCAAAATTAATACATTTTAAGGGGACCATACAGCAGATAACTCCGCAACCATATGCTCACCCTTTTTTTCAGTTCAAACAGACCATCCCGATATCCAAAACTTTCTGATCTATCAAAGATGGCCGTGGCGTCTTTTTTCTCAATATAAGTACCACCTTTTCTCTTAGGGTTAGGGTTAGGGATGGTCTGTTTGAACTGAAAAAAAGGGTGAGCATATGGTTGCGGAGTTATCTGCTGTATGGTCCCCTTAAAATGTATTAATTTTGCCATAGAATGCACGGGGATGGGAATTATAATGTCTTCTTTCATTTCTATAGGGGACTGTATCTTGAAAAAGCCTTACGGCGAAACATGTCGATGTGACAAGCCCCGACCCGATCCTATTAAGGAAATGACAATTTGCTAAGATAAGTTAACTTTTTTACAACTATTTATGGGAAGCATATACATGGGAATGTGTGCACATGAACGCTTAAATTCTGCCCGAGTGCCATTTGGTAAACATGCACATACGAGGGGCCGCTGAAAAGTTCTCGGCCCAACCAACAAAAGAATGACATGGATTTGGTTCAATCAATGATCTCAAACAATGTTGAAACATGAGCTGAGAACTTTTCAGCAACCCCTCGTATGTTATAAAAGTGAGCCGAGTATAGGACAATCGAGCCATTGTGACATCACTGATGAGGTTGGCTCTTATTGGTGGAATGAGGCATTATGACATCACAATCTCAGCTCTGGTTACCAGAGACTGAAACTCTTCACAGTACGAGGGGGTGGTGAAAAGTTCTCAGCCCAACCAAGAAGAAAATGACGTCAAAACACAGAATTTTGTTTCTGCAAATTGGCACTTAAGGAAATACGATAACACTCTTTTCAGCCACAGGGGCAAAATAACGCTCAGAATTGAGGAAGTTGTTTGGTTTGGCTGAGAACTTTCCAGCACCCCCATGTATGTTCTTTTGGCATCCCATAGCTTAATTTATGTTTAAGCAGAAACACTTCTGCTACATCAGCAAATTTCACAATCTCCTGAAGTGTTCTAAAAGCCCATCTGATGTTATGACAAAATAATGAGTTGCTATAATTTCTTTCAACTTTGTTTTTAGAGAAATAAATGCTTTATTAGTGTGTATTAATAGCAGGGGCAAATACCGCTGAAGCCTCCTTTGCTTTTCATGTCTTATACAGCTTAAAAACACACTAGAAGAATAAATAAATAAGTTTCAAGTTTCAAGTTGGCTCTTATTGGTGGAATGAGGCATTATGACATCACAATCTCAGCTCTGGTTACCAGAGACTGAAACTCTTCACAGTACGAGGGGGTGGTGAAAAGTTCTCAGCCCAACCAAGAAGAGAATGACGCCTATCATAATTACTAAGCAATTTACATATACAAAGAATATAGGATAAAACAATAACAATAATATAAATAAAAATACAAAAATCATTTAAATACTAGACAAATTACTACAGGAAACACTGGGATAGAGGGGAAAGAAATACAATTTATAATAGGAAAGGAGAGAACATTGAGGGTAAATTACAAAAGGAAAGGGAAAAAACAAAATAAATTTGGAAATAATATCTTTAGATGACTGGTATGAATGGTAGTAATAAAGAGCAATTAGCATTTCAATTAAGTATTGAAAGCGTCTTTAAAAAGAAAGCTCTTAAGCTGGCTTTTGAATTTATCAAGATTTTTCTCTACCCTTAAATATAATGGGAGAGAATTCCATGTTTGTGGTGCTGTAACGGTGAAAATATATTGTCTTCGGGTATTTATGAATTTAAGAGTAGGAATAACCAATAACAGCTGCACCAAAAGCAAAGAACATGTGGCACCATCAGATCCAAGCTATATTTACCCGAAGTGGTTCAAAACACAATATACAAATACCACTTCCAGAGAGTATGTGTCCAAAATCTGTTCTAGCTACTCAGGAAAAGGCCTCAGAATAGGAGCCTACGCACAGTCCTATCACAGACTGAAACTTCAGCGTAGCTGCTCCTTGCTCCAATCACTGGCCAAAAAACCTGAGAGTTTATTCAGTACAGTTTAATTAATTTTTAAATAAATATACTTTTTAATTTTTTAAACTATAGGTACATCTCTCTATTAGTTTGAGAAAGAATTGGACAACTGGATACTTATCTCAACGTTGTCATAGTTAGTTCATGTATTGCCTGTGAGTTGCCAAAAAGTTTTAAATATCATTTTAAGTGCTCAGTGCCATATAAATTCAATACATATGTAATGCCAACAAAATAGCGCCAATATATTTGAAAACAGCACTGCGATGAAACGCCAGCACTGCCATCCGTTTCACTGGGGAAACCCAGGCTTCTTCAGGGGAAGTGCAGCACTACCTTTAAATCAGTGCTGGCTTTTCATCATGACGTCCTTTAAGATAAGTGCTGTTTTCAAATATATTGGCGCTATTTTGTTGGCATTACATATGTATTGAATTTATATGGCACTGAGCACTTAAAATGATATTTAAAACATTTGGGGGTTTTAACCAGTGATCGAGACATGACCTGCTTTAAATGCCAAAATCCAAGCAGCATGGTGGCTTTTTCCCCCTTATGCTGAATATTGGTTTCATCTATACAGGTGGTTTTGTGTGAGTGTACACCTGAAGTTGCATTTTGCATTCAAGCCCTCGATGGAGTCTGCCCCTCAAATGTATGAGGACATTTTAAAAAAAGGAAGAAGCCTTTGCAGTTCTATGCTTAGAAGTGTACATTGTTTATTTCTGTTATACTTCAATAAATAGATTGGACTAAAAAAAAAAAAGGTCTTCAAGACTTTCACCTCCACCCATTGAAGTTAAGTGGGAATAAATCTAACTTTAAAAACTGAATTTTCCTTCAACTTATCATTTCTATAGCACTGAAAGGCGTACAAAGTGCTGTAGATTTAACATGTAAAAGACGGTCCCTACTCAGAAGAGCTTACAATCTAATTTGGACAGACAAGACATATTACATTACATTAGTTTCTTTTATTCCGCCAATACCTTGCGGTTCTACAAAAGGAAGAGATTCTGGTCATTTCCAGAAGATTGCAGGGAAGCTATTGGCTGTAACATTTGGAGTCTGGTGATGGAGTGAGGATAATTGGTTGTATCAGGAGTTTGTCTTGAGCAGCCTGGTTTTTATTTCCCTCCTGAAGGTTCTGAAGTTTGGTGTTATATTACTTTGGATTAAGCACACAGTTTTCATGATTGCACTTTATTCATCTCATTAGCTTATTACATGCAAAGAAAAGTGAAAAACCAATGCAGGAGTGAGAAAATCTGCCTACGAAATGGGACCCAGATTTTCTGAAAATTCTTTTTAGTCAGCTCCACAGAACAGAATCTGAACACGTGAGGCAAAAGGTCAGCTCCAGGCCGGGATTGTGGCAGGCCTGAAGTCGTGATGTCTGGACTCTAATTAAAGCTAAAGCCTAGCCCCCCTTTACTGTGGCGTTGAGCTTCTAAACAGTCCGCGCATTGGGATGACATAGTTTGTGTATCTTCCGTCTGGATTGTGCTTATAAATAAAAAAGGGCCACTTTTGCTTTGATGCAATTCATCAGGTTGGCCCTCCCGCAGTGTGGCTCCTGGATTTGCAGCTGCCTCGCCGAGCTGCTCCTTCACGGCTGCAGTCAGGGACGACCGAGCCGCACCCTCGGCCCAGCCTGCCTGCTATTTCTGCTGCTGGATTCTGGCCCGGCCCACCACCGACTTCTTTCCAGCTTAACCAAACCTTCGGGGAGCAATTCTTGGAATTCCATGGTTATCTAATATTTAATATTCCACTTCGATATTTCTTTTAGGTTTTATGATGGATTTAATTTTGGACAGATATTTAAACCAATTGGAGTAGGCAGGAGAGGCTCCTCTCCGAATGTCACGGCACTGCCCAGGGGTGGGATTTGAGTTGGGAGTTATGCAGGCAGCATTACTATACTCTGCTATGTTTCATTATGTATGTCAACTTGTAACCCGTTCTGAGCTCGTCTAGGAGCACAGGCTAGAAATCCAAATAAATAAATATTCAGGGTCATTACCCTGGTTAACCAGCTGGCTCAGTGCCCCATTGCTAAACTGAAGCGGTGTCCCCAGACCACCCCAGCTGGAGGAGAATGCTGCAAAATCTTTGAAATATTAGTCCCTTCATTGTAATAACTTATTACATAAATACGAGAATAAATGCTACCAAATAAACCCCAAAACTGTAATGGGGGAAACTTTTTATTTAACTAACCGATACATTTATGGCTGGCTTTTGAGAGATAAGACCCTCTTCCTCAGGTCAGAAAAGAAGGAAATATGATAAGTGAGTCATAAAACGTTCTAATGAGTATCTGAAAAGGAAGACGAGACAAGAGGGATGATCTGAAGGTGACAAGCAGTAGAATATTGGGGACAGAGATGCTTTGATCTATGGGCACAAAGAGTAGTTGGCCAGGGCTAGCTTAACAAGTGCCTTTATCATCTTGGTCGCTCTTCTTTGAACCTTTTCTAGTGCCACGATATCTTTTTTGAGATATGGAGACCAGAACTCATGGTGAGGTCACACCATGGAGCGATACAGAGGCATTATAAGTTTAAGTTTAAGTTAAGTTAAGTTAAGTTTTAAGTTTAAGTTTAAGTTTATTAGGATTTTATATACCGCCTATCAAGGTTTTCTAAGCATTTTTTTACACTTAGGTACTCAAGCATTTTCCCTCTCTGTCCCAGGGAGCTCACAATTTATCTAATGTACCTGGGGCTATGAAGGACTGAGTGACTTGGCCCAGAATCACAAGGAGTAGTGCGGGGTTTGAACCCACAACCCCAGGGTGCTGAGGCTATAGCTCCAACCACTTCACCACACACTCCGGCTTATAAGATTCTTAGGCTTGTTAACCATCCCTTTTCTTTTTTTGTGTGTTCAAATATCTTTATTGATTTTGCAAAGACAAAAAGCAAAAACAATAACATAGTAACATAGTAAATAATGGCAGATAAAGACCTGAACAGTTCATAACAGGGATCTCAAAGTCCCTCCTCGAGGGCCGAATCCAGTCGGGTTTTCAGGATTTCCCCAATGAATATGCATGAGCTCTAAGTCCATGCACTGCTTTCAATGCATATTCATTAGGGAAAACCTGACTGGATTGCGGCCCTCAAGGAGGGACTTTGAGATCCCTGGTCCATAACCATCATCTCATGGATGCCGACGGGACAACAGGTCCCATATAAACGGTACAACACCTGGTGTGAATACCAGAATAACGGGAGGAAAGATACAATAGTAAGCACAATTGGGTTGGAGTACAGTAAACATGATCAGGTGGTACAATATAAATGAAAGGATTCCCAAATCTGGTGATACTTGGGAAATCAAAAAGAAGTTACTGCCATGCGGTGTTCAAACTGGGCTACAGAGGCCTGTGTGTTCCAGCAATGGTGAATAGGTATCAGGGACTCCACTTTCCAGTGGACTTTTCCCTTTCCTTTTCTCATCCCAAATCCCAACCTTCCAAACTCGGAGATGCTTTTTTGAACTTAGTTCTGTGCACTTCCCTTGTCCTTTGTCTTCCATTTCCTTCCTCCCTGCATTGTTCCTGCTCTGAGGATCATATGGAAAAGAGTGAAAATACCCAGAGGTCACCACTGATAAACAAGTTGAAAAAGTTACACATTATGTAATGGAGAAGCACATTTGGAGTTCCGAAGATCGGAACTTAACTGGGGATTCTCTGATAACTCACTGGACATGCAATATGCCAAATTTCACCCATAGCTGCTCACTCTTTGTACGGCTAAAACATATGTGACAGAACCACAGTTTGCCCTCTATTGTTGAAAAAGAGGAACATGCCTGATCAGCAAGTAACAGACCAAGTTCAACAGAACATGCAATTAGATATTACTGCAATTTTGGAGAGCTCAATGAAAAGATCAGGTCTTTTGGTAACTGTGGCATTAATGCCAGACAAAAACTGGATGATGAAATCATTCTTTAAAAATAGATTTAAGGAGTTTCTCGGTCTGAAAATACAGATATTTCCTGAGGTCTCCAAAGAGACCCAGAAACGAAGACGCCAATTCCTATTGTTGTTAAAGCCTGGAGTAATTTCGATCGGGGGAGTATTTTTTTTTCTCAGATTTCCTTGTAAGTGTTTAGTTAAATATGTTTTTAATAGATATGTATTCTTTGATCCATCTCAACTAACTAATTTTATAACCTTGAAGCGTCTTGAGAAAGAAGGAACAACAACTTAGAGTTCGGTCATCAGATACTTATTTTTTTCTTAATTTTGATTTATATAATTATTCATATTAATCATTCAGTGGAAGTTTTGGATCCGGACTTGTGGACTGGAGATTAAGAACATAAGAATTGCCGCTGCTGGGTCAGTCCAGTGGTCCATCGTGCCCAGAAGTCCGCTCCCGCAGCGGCCCTTAGGTCAAAGACCAGCGCCCTATTTGAGTCTAGCCCTGTTCTGTTTCAGGAGGGCTAAATCAAGATAACATGACAGGTCATGGACCTGATGGGCCACCGCGGGTGCGGACTGCTGGGCACGATGGACCTCTGGTCTGACCCAGCGGATGCAAATTCTTATGTTCTTATCCAACCTTGTGTTGAATCCCTGGAGGGTGTTTCCCCCTATAACAACCTCCGGAAGAGCGTTCCAGTTTTCCACCGCTCTCTGGGTGAAGAAGAACTTCCTTATGTTTGTACAGAATCTTTTCCCTTCTAACTTTAGTGATTTTTTTAAGTACCGTATGCATTATTGCTTGTATTTTTCTTTTGTAATTGGAATATATGCAATCTTTGCCAGACAATCTCGGTCCTTCTCCAGGATTTTCTTCTGTGAACACAGAACAGAAATATTTGTTTAGCACGTTTGCTTTTTCCTCTTCACTCTCCACATATCGGTTCCCAGCATCTTTTAGTTTAGCAATTCCATTTTTCATCTTCCTCCTTTCACTAATATATCTGAAAAAGTTTTTGTCTCCCTTTTTTACATTTTTAGCCATTTGTTCTTCTGCCTGTGCTTTCGCCAGACGTATCTCTCTCTTGGCTTCTTTCAGTTTCACCCTGTAGTCCTTTAGAAACATAGAACCATAGAACATGACGGCAGAAAAGGGCCACGGCCCATCTAGTCTGCCCACACTAATGGCCCACCCCCTAACTACCTCCATGAAGAGATCCCAAATGCCAATCCCATCTTTTCTTAAAATCTGGCACGCTGCTGGCCTCAGTTACCTTTTGTGGAAGATTATTCCAGCGATCAATCACCCTTTCGGTGAAGAAATATTTTCTGGTGTCGCCATGAAGTTTCCCACCCCTGATTTTCAACGGATTCCCTCTTGTTGCCGTAGGTCCTTTAAGGAAAAAGAGATCCTCTTCCATCTCGATACGGCCTGTGACATATTTAAACATCTCGATCATGTCTCCCCTCTCTCTGCGTTCCTCGAGTGAGTACAGCTGCAACTTACCCAGTCGTTCCTCATACGGGAGATCCTTGAGACCTGAGACCATCCTGGTGGCCATTCGCTGAACCGACTCAACTTTCTGCACTCCTCTTCTTGGATTTTTTTTATATTTCACGAACGCCAACTCTTTTGCCTTTATTTTCTCCACCACTAGTTTGGAGAACCATATTGGCTTCCGTTTTCTCTTGTTTTCATTGATTTTCTTCACATAAAGGTCCGTAGCCATTTTTATCGCTCCTTTCAGCTTAGACCACTGTCTTTCCACTTCTCTTATGTCCTCCCATCCTAACAGCTCTTTCTTCAGGTACTCTCCCATTGCATTAAAGTCTGTATGTTTGAAATCTAGGACTTTAAGTATCTTGCAGCCACGCTCCACTTTAGCCGTTATATCAAACCAAACTGTTTGATGATCGCTACTTCCCAGGTGAGCACCCACTCGAACATTAGATATACTCTCTCCATTTGTGAGGACCAGATCCAATATCGCTTTTTCCCTCGTGGGTTCCGTCACCATTTGTCTGAGCAGAGCCTCTTGAAAGGCATCTACAATCTCCCTACTTCTTTCCGATTCCGCAGACGGAACATTCCAGTCCGCATCCGGCAGGTTGAAATCTCCCAACAGCAGAACCTCCTCTTTTCTTCCAAACTTTTGGATATCCACAATCAGATCCTTATCAATTTGCTGCGATTGGGTCGGAGGTCTGTAGACTACACCCACGTAGATAGAAGTTCCATCTTCTCTTTTCAGAGCGATCCATATCGCTTCTTCCTCTCCCCAGGTCTCTTGCATTTCGGTCGCTTGGATATTGATCTTTACAGAGCCACCTCATGCACAGAACATTAGTGAAATTGGCAAACGAGCAGCTAAGCCTGATCAATTCTTAGCTCAAGATGGCATCGCAGCCAGGGCAGAGGGTGAGGCTCTGTTGGCAAGTGCTTACCTTATAATTTGCCTCTGACATCAGATTAAAACAATAACTAATAGCTCGAAATAAGGCAATTCATACTTCAATGGCAGTCGAGACATTTTTATAGTCAAATATAACAGATATACAATGTAAATACAAAAGAAGTCTTGGTTTATTCCTTGAATGCTTCTGGATCAGGCAGGAAGAGGCTGTGAAAATATAATGGAAGGTAAATACACTCTATTTTTAATAGATAGTTAAACTACAATAACTTCTGACTCTTTGTAACAAATTCTTCTTTCTGCATTACACTTCGTTCTCCACATCTAATGGTAATTTACAAGTCGAACCTTCAGAGCTCTCCAGCCCAGTTCGTTTGACTTTATTGGAACACTTGACGCCTTTCGATTGCACAAACATAAAGCAAGGTAGAACGCATGGAAAAATCATGAGACCCGGCCTGTAAATCAACTGCCAAGACATAAAACACCAACGAGAAAGGGCATTGCTGTAAGACCGTAACGTAACTGTGGGTTCAGCTAAGAAAGGTTCTTTTTATTCATAGGCACCAGCATTCCAAAATCATTGGTGGGGGAGGGGGTCAAACATAAGTCAACCTTTCCTGGGCTCAGTATTGGGGTGCTAAGTGCCCACTGTGCCCACTGTACCCACAGAACTGATTGCTATGTTTCAACTCATGTAGAACATCATTTTGCACCGTTCCACACCGTTGTGGACACCCCTGCCGCTACTATTAATTCTATAGCGTTACCAGACATATACAGCGCTGTACATAGTCACGAAGGAGATGGTCCCTGCTCGAATGAGCTCCCAATCTAATCAATCAACAAACAAGATGCCAGGGTAGGAGTTACAGTTAGCGGGACCTAGGCCCATTCTACTGAACAACTATCTAGAGCAGTGGTTCCCAACCCTGTCCTGGAGGACCACCAGACCAGTTGGGTTTTCAGGCTAGCCCTAATGAATATGCATGGAGCAGATTTGCATGCCTGTCACCTCCATTATATGCAAATCTCTCTTATGCATATTCATTAGGGTTAGCCTAAAAACCTAACTGGCTGGTGGTCCTCCAGGACAGGGCTGGGAACCACTGATCTAGTTACTGTCGCACCTTATTACCAACATTGGTTACCAGTCGAGGCCAGAGTGAGATTTAAGTTTGATTGTACAGTACTCCCCCGATATTCACGGGGGGTTCCGTTCCAGGAACCCCCCGCGAATATCAGAAAAACCAAAAATACAGTTTTTCACCTGGGAAGGCAGGAGAGGGCAGCTGGAGCACCGGCGAGTGAAGAAAATTACTCGCGGTATGCTCCGACCGCCTCTTCCTGCACTAAAGTTGGGCATCACCAATCAGGAGCTGGTTTGACGCGCAGCTCCTGATTAGCGTAGCCCAACTTTAGTACAGGAAGAGGCGGTCGTAGAATACAGCGATTGATCGGGTCTGTGAACTGCAAATTCACGGGGGAACACAGTATTTGCTATAAAGTCTTACATGGTTTAGCATCTGATTATCTTGTGGATCATTTCTTATTAACTAATTCACAATGCCCAAGACATAATTGTAATTTGTTTGCTTTTCTATCGTAAAGGGTCGTTTATACAAGATCTATTTTCAACGACTCCTATCTTTTCAGGTAGCTTTTTGTGATAGAGTTTGTAAATCTGTTACCTCCCCTTTTTCAAAATCGTTGCGGCCACGGCGGTAACAGCTCCGATGCTCTCAGACGTCCTATGAGTGTCCGAGCTGTTACTGCCATGGCTGGCACTAAAACCCATGTTTCGGTTTTGTAAAAGGGGGTGCGGGTGTAGTTAGCTCTGTCTCGTACCAACAGTTCAGGAAATTATTGAAAACCTTTGTAAGTACGGAAGTTGCTGTACCTTGATATTTATTTTTAAGTTGAGTTTTTTGTAAAATTTCAATAAAAATATTTTGAACTGGAAAACCTACTTTATTTAAGAAATCTTTGTAATTTCTAGGTCATTTGCTTCAATTTTCTTCAGTAAACTGCATAGAGCACCTAAGGTACTGCGGTATATACATACATTTTTATGTTATGTTATGCCAGGAGAAAAGCAGTTTAGATTGGCGGTTGGTCCAATGGAGATCATCAGTGATACAGATGGGGTTGAATGCTAAAACCGAGCAAAGGGTTTTTTTTTTTTTTTAATGTAAATATTTATTAATTTTAAAATATAAATAGTGCAATACAATGAATTTAAACCTAAATAAATCAAGAAACGCACTTTAAATATGCAAATAATTTGAAAAACACTCATTTTCTCCCCCTCCCTCCCCTTAACTAATAAAAGTAAATATGCATTTATAATTTCCATACAATAAATAAAATAGGAATAACAAACAATAATACACATTTCCCACCACCCTCCCTCACACCCTGGATGTGTAAGGAGGTCAGATAAAAAGAAAGGTACATGACATCTATTGAATGGCGAAGGGTTTCTATGAGGACGTTTTGTAATTTTGGGATTTGCAGTATTTTCTATACAATCCAGGATATCCACAGCATGTACTCCAAGATATGTAAATGTATCTGTTTGCATATTCACCACAGAAATTCTGCCAGGTATGAGAAGCTTGGAGGTGAGGTGAGGAAGGCTAGTGTGGCTGTGGGCACAGAAACAGGCTAGCACCCCCGATGATGCGTCCGAACCTTCTTACCAGAGAGGGAAGATGAGTTGCTGTGAATCTCTTACTAGCTGGATGTGTGAATATTTGGAGACATGCTTAAAGCTATCTATTACTGGCAACTGTAATGAACTATATCCATAAAAACAGCCAGGAAGGGGTAAACAGCAAGCGTGTGGCCAGAGTTTTTTCGAGTAGATTTGGAACAGTTAGACCTTGAGGAGTGCCATCTCCCAACCTCTGTCCCTGGTGGTCTACAGTACACCATCATCTGTTTCATCTACTATTTAAAGAACTCGGCTGTGCCAGAGATCTTACCAAGAGACAGCCAGAAAAATATGTTTCGCTTTCTTTTTTGGGAGCTGGAGCCACATGAGTGCGAGAGGACCAGAGAAACCACCTCAAATGAATGGAAGACTTGTTCTGGGAGGAGATACATGTTCAGGGAACCAGGCAAGGTTTCGTCTCCGCAGAGAGCGGCAAAGAAATCCTATTTGCTGAACCTGAAAATATCTCAGCCCTGCTGTTTTCACTGTCTATATTTATCCAAGTTTCCAGGACCTGACTTGAAATTGGGGTTTCCAGCTGACCAGTTTATAAAGGTAGTCTTGTTTACTGTTGGGTTTTTTTTTTAAAGCTAATTTTTCTTTCTTTATTTGTTTTATTCAGAAGGCCTCCACCATGGTCCCTCTCATCAGGACCAGTCCTCAACTCGCTCTAAGGTGGAAGCGACCCATCTATCTGCTTAGGAAACACTCTATACCAGGGGTCTCAAACTTTTTGCCACGAGGGCCAGGTTGGGTACTTCAGCACTTTCCAGCGGGCGTAGTAGTGTAAAAAAAAAAAAAAAAAAAAAGATAAATAACTCTAGATAGATGAGTTTTATTGAAAGCAGAAAATTTTATAAACTAATTACAGAATATGTGAGATTCAATTATCGTATGTTAATGACCAGCAAATGTTCATATTTTCACTGCAGCACAGCAAGTATTCTTATAGACAATTAATCGTAAAGACTAGTAACAAATTTTCAGAGTCAATTTAAAGATTAGTCGCAGCGCCAGAGCTATCTTCAACGCCGCGAATTGACACTGTCGATCGAGGCCGAACAAGTACGAAGAAATACCATGAAGTATACAATTACGATTCAGTATTAAATAAAGTTGTGAACAATATTAATATTAACATAATATGGAATATCAAAATACAGTAAAACCTTGGTTTGCAAGACAAGCAAAACATTTGATTAAATTTTAACTTGATATACAAGCCAGGTCTTGCAATATGAGTACATACAGTATACGCACATCACACGTGAGCCGATGGTTTCTCTCTCTCTGACGCTGCAGGAGTGTAATGACTGTTCTAAATGAATGAGGTCTTGCAATAGAAGTACGTATCGTATTTTGTATTAAAGTTTTTGGGTTGTGGAACGAATTGTCTGAGTTCCCCTTATTTCCTATGGGGAAATTCTCTTTGATAAATGAGTGCTTTGGATTGCAAACATGCTTCTGGAACGAATTATGCTCGTAAACCAAGGTTTTACTGTATTTTGAACTCTATCAACCCCACGTGGGGTTTTTTGTTGGTTTCCAGGGCATTTCAAGAGGAAATGAACAGAACAGATCATAAAAATGCATTTATATACCGCAGTACCTTAGGTGTTCTATGCAATTTACTGAAGATCATTGAAACAGTGACAATAAAAACAAATGACCTAGAAATTAGCAAAATTTCTTAAATAAGTAGGTTGTCAATAATTTCCTGAACTGCTGGTAAGAGGCAGAGCTAAGTAACAGATTTACAAACTCTTTTATCACAAGAAGCTGCCTGAAAAGACAGGAGCCGTTGAAAATAGCGTTGTCTATACGCAGCGGCACCCGGGTTGTTTGTGTTGAGGTTTTTATATTTTGTTGTTTCTGTAAATTTGTCAAATACAGCTATGATGAGTTATAGTACTTTTACGTTGATTTCATTTACGATTTTGTAATGCTGCTATTTTTACAATGTTCATCTTTTGGTTTTATAAAATGGAAGTCGCCCTGGGTAGCATTTTACTGCTAGTGCATCAAATAAACTAACCCCCTCCCCCCCTTTTACAAAACCGTGATAGCAGTTTTTAGCGCAGGTTGGTGTTGGTGCTGCTCCCGACGCTCATAGGAACTCTACGAGTGTCGGGCGCAGGGCATTCAGCGCACCAGCCTGGGCTAAAAAACGCTATCACAGTTTTGTAAAAGGGGGGGGGTAACGTAGTATGGGCCCCTTTTACAAAGTCGTGGTAGTGAGTCCCGTTGCGGCAAATGTGGCGCAGCATCGCAGCCCATAGGAACTGAATGGCTGTGTCACCTTTGCCTTATGCGGGAATCACTGCCGCAGCTTTGTAAAAGGGGCCCGAAAAAGTCATGAATAAATGGAGAAAGATAAAATAGTAGGAAAAACTGACAGGAGTTCTAGGAACCCAACCGAGAAAGGAAGGAATACATCCAAGAAGCTTTGATGAATCTGTTTTGGTGCTTCTGCAGTTGAGCTCAGATGACGGCCATTTTGCTCACTTAAACCAAAGCCTAGAGCTTATTTGCCAAAATCCACAATGCAGAAGGAGATGAGAGCTCCCCAGGGTGAAGTCACTGTTGATGGAAGGCCTAAGTTCACTTTCTCACTTCCAGATGTTCTTGTTACAGGCCATTAGGCTTCAAATAGTTCTCTCTTTCATGTCCCTTGCTTATAAGCATCCACTCAAGAACATCTGGTAGAGAACCAGGTCCACTGGTGATTAAGTTGGAAGTTGATCTTCTTCATCTACTCCCAAACATGCAGGGTTTAAAGGGGCTGAATGCTTGTCGGCCAATCAACCGTAATCTCCAAATGCTGCAATATACTACACACATGTGACGTTACAAAACTTGGCTTTCCTTAATCTGCTTAAATAGAACTTGGAATAATCAATTGTTAGGGAGGAAGCAGAGTTTTAAAGAGACTTTTCAACTTGACCGACTGAAGTTGAAATCCATTGTGTGGAATATGAAAAATATGCAATTGAATGGGTTTCAGTGCGACCAAAATGATAAAGGGGATGGAACTCCTCTCATATGAGGAAAGACTAAAAAGGTTAGGGTTCTTCACCATGGAAAAGAGACGGCTGAGGGGAGATAGGATTGAAGTCTACAAAATCCTGAGTGGAGTAGAACGGGTACAAGTGGATCGAAAGACTAGGGGGGACTCGATGAAGTTACAGCCAAATGGTTTTAAAACTAATAGGAGGAAATATTTTTCACTCTGAGAATAGTTAAGGTTGTGGTAAGAGCAGATAGCG